>NC_081411.1:336202046-336249546 GCF_030272615.1 Cryptomeria japonica | reverse complement strand
TTGATAAATCGTACAATTAACTTGAATTTTCTAGGAGTCATCTATTCTTCATACAAAATAGCACTTGATCAAAAACACAAAATCTACAAATCACAACAGATTTTACGTGATTTCTACTAGTTAGATCCTCTTAATCTACCTTACAATACTGTTTTACAACAAAAAATCTACTGAAATACTACTGTATTATGCGAATTTGTATTTTTTATAAATATTAATTTTTATGAAAAATAGCCATTACCAATTTTCCATACCTTAACCCCTTAAAAGGTATCTTCCAATAAGTCATTTATCATTTATCATTTCTTACCAATTTCTCAAATCCAAAGATCCTCTTAATCTGTCTTTTCAATACTGTTTTACAACAAAAAATCTACTGAAAAACTACTGTATCATGCGAATTTGTATTTTTGATAAATATTATTTTTTATGAAAAAATAGCCATTACCAATTTTTCATACCTTAACCCCTTAAAAGGTATCCTCCAATAAGTCATTTATCATTTCTCACCAATTTCTCAAATCCAAAGATCCTCTCAATCTGCCTTTTCAATACTGTTTTACATAAAAAAAATCTACAGAAAAACTACCATATTATGCGAATTTATATTTTTGATAAATACTATTTTTATGAAAAATAACCATTACCAATTTTCCATACCTTAACCCCTTAAAAGGTATCCTCCAATAAAAAGCATTTATCATTTCTCACCACTTTCTCAAATCCAACAAGAAAAACAAGGTACTAAAAACATGTAGGTGAATCCTAAATTTTTCATGAAAACGCAGCATTTCACAATTTCACGCAAACTTTAAGTATATGGAAACAAAAAAGTTACGTACAGTCTAAGAAGAAGAATGATTCGATTTCTGTCGTGGGAACACTGGAACCTCCATTAGAATCCTTCAACTCTACAGTTGAGGAAGTCAATTACCAATGTCTTGCAGCTGAGTCAGCTGTGACAAGTTGCCAATATCATGAAGGTTATCTAAGCGTACACACCCTTTCAAATTGAAGTACTGTAGCTGTGACAGATTGGTAATGGAATTAGGAAGCTTATTTAAGCTTTCACATCTTTTTATGTTCAAATACTGTAACTGTGACAGATTTCCAATATTATTAGGAAGTTTATTTAGATGCAAACACCCTTTTAAGTTCAAGTACTGCAGCTTTGACAGGTTGTCAATGGTAAGAGGAAGGTTAAATAAACTTTTACATCCTTTTACATCCTTTTAAGTTCAAGTGTTGCAGCTGTGACAGATTGTCAATTGTATTTGGGAGATAATTTAGGCTCATACACCCTTCCAAGTTCAAGTGCTGCAGCTGGGATAGTTTTGCCAATGCTGTCAGGGAGGTTATCTAAGTTTTCACACCTTTCCAACTTTAAGTACTGCAACTGTGCCAAATTGCCAATGGTATCAGAGAGGTTATTTAATCCATCACACCATTCCATGTTCAAGTGCTGCAACCGTGACAGGTTGCCAATGGTATTAGGAAGGTTTTTTATTTGGCCACACAGTCCCAAGTCCAAGTACTTCAATTCTGATAGATTGCCAATGACATCAGGAAGGTTATTTAACCTCACATACTCTCTCAAGTCCAAGTGCTGCAACTGCTGCAACTGTGACAGGATACCAATCTCAAGTCCAAGTGCTGCAACTGTGACAGGATACCAATGGTATCGGGCAGGTTATTTAGACCCGAATAACTTTCCAAATCCAGCTCCAAGTGCTGGAGTTGTATATTAGCAAGTGAAA
Organism: Cryptomeria japonica; assembly: GCF_030272615.1. Classification (NCBI taxonomy): domain Eukaryota; kingdom Viridiplantae; phylum Streptophyta; class Pinopsida; order Cupressales; family Cupressaceae; genus Cryptomeria; species Cryptomeria japonica. Next base: position 336,247,789 of record NC_081411.1, on the reverse strand, counting down.
ATAAGGAGGAGATTGAAACGATGTCAATGCCTTCGCAGGCGTGTATTTGCATAGTCTTCAACTGCATGTTATCCACAAATCTAGAGTAGCGTGGCTTCTTTCTTGCTGTATCCATCCCAAAAGCAAATTGGCACTTTTCCAAGCTTAACCATATGTTATTGACAAATCCGGAGTAACGATTATTCATCCCAAATGCAAAGTGACACTTTTCCAACCTTAACCATCTCAAACTGGAAGGAAGCGTGGCTAGCGTATCCCTTGTGATGCCTTCAACATGCACATTCTCCAAGTGAAGATACGAAAGAGAGGGTCTGTACAGCATTTCAAGCCTTTGCAGCTTACCCCCATTGAGTCGAAGGCGAGAGAAATTGGTGCTGTTGGATATAGTACTTAAACAGGTATCCTCCCATATTCGGGTACCTTTTTTTTCTTTTTCTGCAATACTCCGCCCCATATCTCGGACATGGTCATGCATATCAAATAGGCCTTTGTCGTCAATATTTATTAGTAACTTCATTGAAAGATTAGATACAGCAGTGTCTACCATCTGGTACAACGATTTCCAGAGAACAATCGGCAATGTTTTTTCTTCTCCAATGAAGAAGCAAGCGATGTCTAGGAATATTTCTTTTTCTTCATCACTGAGAGCACTGTAACTGCTGTAGAGTCTTTCATGAATTTCTGGGTTGAGGGGAATGTTGTGAAGGGCTTCTGTCCAGCAATTCTTATCATTTTGTTTATCAGACAAGAAGGATCCAACCACTTCCAATGAAAGAGGATGTCACTTACAAGCTTCCACTATTCGTTTGGATAGTTCTTCGTACTCAGGACTTGGAGATGCATGCCAATTAAATAACTGGAGGCTTTCATTTATCTCTAATCCACTCACCTTGTGGATGCATTCGGACGAGATCTGAGCAACATTAAGAATGTGTTTGTTTCTAGAAGTTATAATAACTCTGCTGCCACGGCCCAGCCAATCCCCAAGCAAAGCATTCAATTGTACAACAGCATCCACATCATCCAAAATGAGCAGCACAGATTTTCCTCTCAAATGATATCTCAACAGAGATATGCCTTACTTCTCCACCATATTTGGATAAATCTTTAAGAATTTTTTTCTGCAAATTTGTAAGGCCCCTGGACTCTGTAGCAGCAGTGCCCACATTAAATAAAAATGAAGCAGCATCAAAATCAGTATAAATCTGATTGTAGACGGCCTTGGCAACAGTGGTCTTGCCAATACCACCGATACCCCAGATTCCAACTTTAATCACCTCTTTCAGTGAGTTGAGGTTTAATTTCTGAATGAGAGCATTCTTGACGTTGTCCATTCCCACTGGATACTTGGCAACTTCAAACTGCACTCTGTCGAATGTCTTGATCAGGTCATTCACTACCATCTTTACTAAGCGAGCTTTATAGCTGCAATGATCATATTAAGTAAATAGAAATTGTGAACCTAATGTTAATTGTAAAAATTCTTTACATTATCTATATTAATTTTGGTCAAGCACTTAAAAAAATATATAATAATTAAAAGAACACTTGCATTTTAATAGTTCAACGTTTGGAATGTGCTGTTTATATTTAAGCTCGCAGATTTCCATGAGTAATGCAAGAGTAATCTAATTGTTGCAAACTAAGAACATGCTAATAAAATCTTAATAATGTAAAAGAATATTTAATATATCTAACTTTCAGTGATGGTCTCCAATCCTTGTTCCTCAATGCATTGACCTTGTTCCTCTATGCATTTGACCTTGATTCTATTCTTATAAAACAACAATCTATAGACATGATTAGGTCTCAATGGCTTTGTTGAGTTTCATCTTCTAGTACATAGGTCTATGTGAATCATTATTGTTCTAGACAAATCAGCTTTTTAATTGAACCAAACTTCATTTTTGGATTTAAATAAAAGGTTAGACTTAAAGTTTTTCTGTAAAACTTTCAATACATGTTAATAATTTGATATTGTTAAGATGTTCCACAAGATTACCACATTTTATTTTTATTACATTTTGTTATTAGACTTGATCAACCCAATAACTTTGTACATGTTTTTTATAAACTATTGTATTAGATGGAGAGCGGGAGAGGTGCTAGGATTTCAAGAGGAGAGGGGGATGGTGAGGCTGATGATGAGGAGGGGGCTCCAGGGCCCCACCTCTTGGATGCGGCTAAGGTGGTTTGGCCGGTTTCAGGTGATTGGCGTGGGTTTGTTGTTGCCCTACCCTTTATGGTTTCCTCTAGTCGGAGGCTTGTCGAAGATAGGGGTTTCCTTTCCCCTAGGTGGCTTTGGACTTGGTGGGCTGGTGTGGACGACTTGTTCCTCCTCTGGCCCTTGGGATTGTGCCTTTTGGTGAAGGGCTTTGTTTTTGGCAATAGCTTGTTGACTACCTGGGTTCCGTGGTCTTCAAGAGGCCTGTCTCTCCTGGTTAGGGGTTGCCTTTTTTTGGGTAGTGCGGATCTGATGCTACTGAGTGTTTCGGTACTCTCTACCGCTATCTTATCTATCATCCTTTCCTTGCCAGTTTAGTGGTCCCTTTCGTGTGGAGTTTGCGGGTTTCCTCATTGTTCGCTGCTTGTCATGTCTTGGGCTTACATCTTGGTTGTGACTCCTACGGTGACTTGGTGTAGCTCATGTTTCCTTGTCAGGTCATGCTGCCTTCTAGATTGGGGTTATGTGCTATCATTTCCTATTACTGCTGCGAGCCCCATTCTGTGTTCTTCCTCTAATGGCTATTGTAGTTCGTTTGGTCCTTTGTGTAGGTTTCTTCTAGCTGCCGCTTCATTTTCTACTACGGAGGTGTATGTCGCCCTTGTGTATTGTGGGGAGATGTTTTGTTTGGTGCCTTTGTTCTCTGTTGTGCTCTAAATGTCGGTTTTCTTAGGTTGGAGTCTTTGGGTGCTTGAGATTTTTTGTCCTCGGGTGTGCCTTTGCTCTATTACTTGCCTTCCTTTTGGAGACTCTTTTTGAGGTGGAGTTTCCTTAGGGTCTATGGGGTTTGGGGATTTGTGGGCTGAGTCTTATTTTGAGGAAGTAGATTTTCTTTTCAATGATGGTCTATTGCTGCCAATAGTGGGTTGGAAGTGGTGGAGTGCTGAGGGTTGGCTATCTTGTGGCCGCTTAACCAAAGAGGGCTCTACTCCCTTCTTACCCATTAGTTTGTTGTTTCTAGATCCTCATTAGAAGTGGTCTTTCTTTCCTCGGACCTTTGCTTCTGTCCCAGATGGCCCTCACCCTCTTGTGTGGCCTTTTGAGGGGGCCCAAAGCACGATGCATGTCAGAGTTATGGTGCTTTTTGGTTCTACAAATAACAAGTATATGGAGGTGGTCCTCATTGAGTTGTTTGCAGAGATTTCTAACAGCTTAAGGTTTAGGGATGTCATTCATAACCCTATGGGTTGTTTTGTTCTAGTCCTTTCTTTGGTCTTTTTGGTCGGGAATGGCTAGGCTACTTCATCATTTGTTTCTCTTTTATATTGTTGGAACATGGTGAGTTTAGATACAAAGTTACCGGAAGCCTTTCAAAATTTGCTAGGTTTTGTTAGTTACCTTGCCTTCGCTGGTGTAAGCACAAACGTTTGTTGGGTAGATGGTTCGGGATGCGCCAAAACCCCTATGTTCTCAGTAGGTTGATTTAGATTTTAGGGAACCCTGTTCCCATCGGTTAGGTGCTCCAATCAAAAGCTCGTCTCAAAAAAGGGCCTGTCCTTTTCTTGTTTTTGTTGTTTTGGTGGTCTCACTACTTGTGAGCTCCTCCTTGTTATGCTTCTACTTGGTGGTTATGTAAAGGTTCAGGCCTTCTCCCAGTTTAATCTATTCAAAACTATTGTATATAAAAGATAATTATGTATTTGATTTTGATATATTAAAAGAAGATATTCATGTAGTCCAAATTGCATGAATATAATCTTGGAATGTATGTTGAATATATATATTATACTTTTATAAATTATGAGTGACCATATAATATAAGACATGGATGGTAAGTGTTGTGTGATCTTCTAATAATACTTTTATAAAATCAAAGGAGTTACATGAGTAACTAAAGTGATAAAGTTGAAAGATTGGAGATTTAAGCATATAAGCTATAACTAGCTCTTCAACTAAATATCCTTGATATCATAAGACATCTGTATAATTCTTATCGCAATTTTCAATGAAATAATGATTATTGAACTTGTGAAGTTTTATGAATTAAAGGTGAAAATAATGTACATAAAGTAAAACAAAAATAGAAACGTAATAATGTATACAAATATTCAATGTTAGTAATTTCATTTATTGTTCACATTTTTTGAATTTTTAATGCAGATGCATCTTTTTCTACTAAGGATAGAAACAAAATTATAGGGGAATAATTGTTACAATAATTTTTCTCGGGAAATGAATTTGTAATAAAATAACATATAAATAAATGTAAAAAATAGACATTATTATAGTTATGAAAGGTTGTGACATTTGTAACCACCCTTGGAGTATTATTAAAACAAATAAACTCAAATAGAAAGGAGATAGATAGACACTGAGAGATTACTGGAATTAGAGGGTAGAAAGGAGTGAAGGTTAATGTCATTGGCTAGCATTGAGACATTTCAAGAAGAGGAACACAACATGTATCAAACTTGGGGAAAAACATACACATAGGAGTGTCCTAGCTAGGGCTATATTATTTATGTCATGAGGCAAGTTGGTTTTTGTGTAAGAATTAGTAGGTTATTTTTAAAAATTGGTGGGTTCTTCTTAAGAACTAGTTTCCTTCAACGGTGCTTCCTTGTCATGGAGAGCCTGGGCCTATAACTATTCATTTGGGTGTTAGATAGTAGCCTCTCTACATTTCACATATATGTATTGATATATATTTAAAGTGATTGATTATTCATTGGTTAATTTGTTGTTGTAGATTAATGTTATTAAAGTTCATTGCCTAATATTTTGTTGCACAATGATTACCTTTATATTTTAAGTTTATTCAAAATGAACAAGTAGATTAATGTATTTGTAATAAATAATTTACTTTAAGTATTTTTAGCATTACCTATAAACATTATAATTATTGATAAATCATCAATTTTTAAGTAAATAATATTATTTGGGTAAAAAAAGAGACGACATAGATTAAGGATATGGTATTTTTTTAGTGCTATGACAATATTTCCTTTGATGTCCCTCACATTTATACTAGAAAGTAGCATTAGAGCCACCCAAAGCCTCCTATTGACAAAAAATCACCTTATACCCAAAATAAATTCTATCTTCTTTGACATTACCACTACCAAAGTGAAGGACACAAGAACCCTAGCATCTAGGTAGGGTATGGTGGAACTTGTTTCTTTGACTTGGAGGACCTTCCCAAGGGAAGGTAGTAACCAAGGAATAAACACCCACAACATAAGAGGAATATTCTTGATTGTAGCACATCTAGGAATCTTGTATGATAAAATTTTATTCTCTAATCATTTTGGGAATCAATTGATAGACTTAATAATATACTTACCTACATTATAATATTCCTTAGTTAAAGACCTAGTTTGCATGCTATGATTCTTAAGAAAACTACAAAATTCTATTCAAAATTATTCTAGAGAAACAAACATGCATTCCAAGATTTTTATCCTATACAACCAAAATCTAATTATCAAAGAATCTTCTCACTTGAAAGTTATCTATAGATAAAAGTATAAAAAAATACTAATGTCTTTTAACCTAGATCCTTATTTATTGATCACTTCAAACATATCTACATTAGGATTAACTTTCATGGTATTTTGTGGAAGATATAGCAGCTTACCAATTTCTCTAGTAGTTGGACCACCTCTTATGAGTCGTCCATTCTCCTATTTATGCACGATAAACTTACCTTCAAGTGAACATATGATTTCTATCACTAATGTTGAGAACATTCGAATAATATTTAGGGTAGTTAGTAATTTCTTCATTAACTAGTCCACTATCTTCATTAGTTGACTCGATCTCAACCTTCATACTCACTACACTCGCCACAAGTTCTTAGTATGAAACTAGATCAGAAGCTAAACTAGGAGGGATAAGATACTGAATTCAAAAATTTAAAATCAAAATCATCCAAATAACAATTAAAACTTACAAAAAGAAATAAAATAAAATAAAATACCAAAATAAAACCCTAACAAATCTTCTATAAGAAACAAGATCACAGATAAAGAGACAACAATAGAAGGGATAGTAACAATTAGGATTTAATGGAGAAGTGACTAATCGTCTTCCCCAAGAACCTTTGAGATCTCATCTCTAGCATCTTCTCAATCTCAAAACAAATTTCCATACTATGAGGTTAATTATCTTGAGATATCAACCACCATTTTTATAAATTCATTTATAGATTTTATATTTTCAAATTTAGTGACAATATTTTGCGAGTATTGATCAGTATTGATCACCTCAATGAGTTCAGCTATGCTAGCTACTATTTTTGCTACCCCTTTTGATGGGGACATGTTTCTATGTTATCACTTCAGTGGTTCTTGTTTCAATATCTCTAGATTACAACACCCTCTTTAATACAAGGTTCTCATATGGGAGGTTCAATTGTCTATTCGGAAGGGCCCTCCTCCCCCATGTCAAAACATACGATGGGTAATGATGACACTTCATGAACTATTGTTCAATATAAGAAAAAAATGCAATCCCTTATTATTCCTAATATGCAGATTGTCTTGTTGGGGCTTGAGTTGGGCCCCTTCAATGATAGTTTTTTCTACTATTTTATTTTATTTTGTATGGCTTTGTTGGCTTTGTTGTCCTCACAAAAAAAAATGTTGTTCCATCTCTATGTTTGTTGGTTACCCCTTTGGTAACCATGCTAGTTTCTAATAGGGTTTGGGCCCTACCCAAAAAAACAATTATCTTAATAAAAATAATGGATTTTGATTGTATTATACCTAAAAATTTATATTTTCTTTTTTTTATGATGATTGTATTAATATTTTCCAAACTAAAAAAACCCCTACTTGGATAATCATATTTGCTCGAAGACATATATGCCATCCATTATCGAGCGGCAGCCATGAAATAGTAAATCAGAACGATCAACGAACAAGTAGACATTTCTTACCCTTGAGTTGTATCCGTGGACCAGCCTGAGAGTTTAGAGATTTGTACAAGGGCATCCTTCCATTCATCAATCTCTTCTCTTGGGTATCGATCTGAATGCCCATAATGTATAAGAAACGATTGCTTATAAGGACTGGAGTCCTTTTCAGGATGTCTAACATGAGCTGGTTCCACATGATAAAACAGAGGAATTATCAAGCCAGGAGTCCTCAACATTGCAGCAGCCTCCCTGAGACACCAAGTTGAGTCTGCATAGCCTTTAGAAAATATAGGAATGCGTATAGCACTGCTCTTGATTGCTCTTTCCAAGCTCGGCCTAATCTCTTCCCCCTTTTCCAATTTCTCACTGTCTAAGAAAACATTCAGTCCTGCTGCAGACATATCTTCAAAGAGATGATCAACCAAAGTCTTTCTCACATCTTCTCCCCTGAAATTCAGAAATACATGATACTTCATATCTCTTTGGAAGTCAAGTTTAGTGAGCTTGTATTCTTCCATCTTAGTATCAACAGAAGTACCAACCACAGAAAGATAATATCGGACCAAACCGAATATTTCAGACCTTGATTTCAACTATACTGATCTTCGAGCTCCCCAACGCATATTCAACATATCTACTCTAAGATTCCATTAAATCTTTCTTTCGGGCACGCCAAGTAAAGTCACGACCAGAATCTCCACTTATTATTATTGTTTTGGTCAAGTCCTGTTAGCTTGTTTTATATTTTTTTGGTGTTTGTAAGACAGGTTCATCGCTGGAAACTCAACTAAACAGGTTCATCTCCATCTTTTAATATTTTCCTCTTATAACGTAAGATGACAGCCGTTCACTATTTCTTTTATTTACTATTTGTTTAGTTTATTATTTTAGTACATGGTTTTGATTGATTTAATTTGTTTATTATGTAATTTATGAAAAGTCAACTAAATTATTCTATAATTTATACCTATAACAAAAATGAGAATCTTTTGGATTTTTAATAATCTTTATATACTAGTGTAATGATGACAATTTCTTATTTCTTTTGTATTATTATATAATTGTTTAGCTTATTGTTCTAGTATATGCCTTTTATTCCTTACATATTTTATATTATTATATAATTGTTTAGCATATCGTTCTAGTATATGCTTTTTATTGATTAATTATTTTTATTAGTATCAAATATAAATTTTGTAATTTATAGAAAGTCAATTAAACTATTCAATCGATTATGCATACAACAGCATTGATCGTATTCTCCATCTATTAATATTTCCCTCTAATAATATTTATATACTAGTTTAAGGGTGAGATTGCCTAGTTTTTGTTCTATATTAATTTACCCAATTGTTAAAATATATTGCTCTAGTACATGATTTTTATTGATATAATATTTTTATAAGTACGAAATATAAAACTTTATTTACAAATAACATTTGATGTTTACTCAAAATAATTTCTTAGTTTTATACTATTGTTCTATTTATCAAGTTCAAAATTATAGGTGCAACCTTGACCTTGATCTATTATCATGGACCCAAGCTATCTAGGTCCTAACTAATCATTACTCACCAACTTGTACACCAATATTTTCAAGTTTTACCCAAATTTTATGTCCAAGCAATCTCTAAAAGTAAACAACCTGTAAGCCGTTTAAATCAATAAATTATCATCATTAGATTTTTATTTAGATCAACAAGTTATCATCATTGGATTTAGCATTAGAACAACCTCTCCACATATATTAAATACAATGATCCCTTAGTAATCAATACACATTTTTTTGTAATACTCACAACATCTGCATTATCTCATGCATCAACAAATGAGAGAACTCTAGTTCTTGCATTGTCACTTTGACATCTATTACATCATATTTCATAATTTAAGCCACAAACACTTAAATTATCATAAACAAAATATTGTCAGTCACACTAGTCTATCACATCTTCAACCTTTTTGCAAAAACTTTGATTTAATAAACAATGTTGACTACAATTCAAGAACTCTCAAGGATTCTCCATCGTCACAATGAACTTTCTAGTGGTCCTTTTCAACACCATGAAATCTTGTAATTTGCATATGCATGATTATAGACAAATCTCTATTGGAAGTATCAAATTTATAAATGTTAAGTATTATGTAATATTTATATATAAGTTTACTTAATTAAACCCATTATATTATTTTTCTTATTAAATAAGTTAGTTGGATTGCTCATTTGTTCTAGGTGTTTATAATAGTGTTCATGAAGAATAGAAATGGTTCGAGATATTTGTCGGAGATGACAAGACTATGTTTCCTAAATACCACAATAACAAAGTTGTGTACATATGCCTTCAAATTTTAATCTAACATGGTGACATCTCCAATTTGATTGTGTTACTAATCATAATTATAACATTTATTCTCTACCAAAATGTTAACATTGGCATTATAGCAGTTGTAGCATCGTAAATTGTACACTTGTAATTAGGGTGTCCAATTCCAAGCTTAGTTAGCACTCATTTTAGTATGTATCATTATTCTATTCATTATAGGACATTCAAGTCAATTTTACTAAATTAATTAGAATCTGAGTCCTTTATTAATCCAAATCATATCAGACTTTATAAATTGGGCCCTTGATTTTAGGTGTGCTCTTTTATCATGTTATCCTAATTTATCCTTAATCCTAGCCCAATTACAACTTCCAAAATACATTTTGCATATCTATACATTATAGTTTGAGCCACCAGGCTAGAATTAGCATTAGAACCATGTTGCCTTGCATCCCTAAAAAAATTGGTATAAAGTTGTTGGGACGAGGACAACCACACCCCCTTGGTCACACAGTTTTTCCCCCAAAATTTGAGAGGATAATTTGGTAGTTCAAATCAATTCAAATCTTGATCTGTGCAAATAAATAAAAAAATTAAGTTGTATTTTCATCAAATTCATACCTATGATTTCATATATAAGGCAATTCACAATATCATTTGTGATAATCTTTTGGGCATTTTTAGATAGAAATAATTATGCAATTGAAGGTATCCTAATAAAGTGAAGGTATTGTTTTAAAGGATTCTTGGATATACAAATCAATCAATTCTTCATCATTCATTCAATGATGGAGGCTTCAAAAGACATTGGAGGATGATAGGGAATCATTGACTAATGATTGGCTTGTACCACTTCCTAATGGTTTGTGTGATTTCATGTTGTTCTTATATTTCTATGATTTCAAGCTTCAGATCCACATCATATTTAGTTTCAAATTCTTTTAGATCTACATTCAAATTGTGTGATTTAAAGCATTTTTAATTCAATCATTATCTTCTAGGATTTTTCCTCTAACACATTTGAGTACATGACTCTAGTTTGCATATTAGACACTTAAGATCATGCAGCAATATTAGACACACTTAACATTCATGAGAACACACATTATTCCAATTTCAAATATTGACTATTTGTGGAGATGGAAATCACCAAAGCAGGGGGTTGACTAGGGAAAACTCCTATATAAATCACCATCATACCAATTTCCATCTTGTAGGGGCACCTACAGGTACCCAATGGAGCCAAGAAGCTCTAAAAAGCATCAAGAGAATAGCGTAGACCGGATTTCCTAGGACCAGAGTGGTTGGGCTGCCCCTATCTAGACCAGGGAATTCGCCCTTGTCCTCAATTTTATTTACTCAAAAGACTAAGGCATTTTGATGTCCCACTCCTTTAGATTCAACCTCAAATTGAATTTACCGATGTACAATCAGATTTCCCATCCATTTCTATTTTTTTACATCATTTTTGTGTGTTTACTAACCGGTTACAACAATATAAGTGCTCATTTACTTCATACCTTAGCCATAGTTTTATATTACTTGAATCCATTTCCATAGTTCATTCACTTTCCTAGGAAGCAAAGGAATAAAAACCCTAGAAGTGTCATTTGTCTCTCTTTTACAAGAGTTAGTCAATTACAATCATTCATCTAGGTGATTTTGTATTCCAATGTTAGTGTGAAAGTGGATCTTGGTCCTTGTCCTTCCTAATTCCATTTTCATACCATGCGGTAGTTAACATCAACTCAAATAGGTATCATGTCCTATAATAGAAAATTATATTAATTTGAATGAGTTTTCAATATTCATACCCACCATTATCGATTTACATAATTAAGGCCATCAAACGTGAGTTGAATTTCCTATTAGTTTAATTATTACACTTTAATATCTTATATTGTATGAATAATATAAGTTTCCTACTCAAAGTTCTATTATTCATACAATAGAATTTGAGTGTAAATATCTATAGAAAGCATTTATGCATGTTGTTTCCATAAAAATCCTAGCATTGTGTTATTAAAAATAATTTTAGTGCACCTTTGCATATTGTGAGTACTACTAAAAGAGGTACATAATTATCAAATACTCTCAATGGATCGAAAAGGAAAGGAAATAATAAAAATTTAAATAAAATAATAAAAAATGTATTAATCATGTAATTACAAAACAAAGGTTAATTGATAACATCACAATTACCAATTCAATAAAAAAAATTTAATATTTAGTTTCAGTGGATGTGCAAGATCATAGTAGACCTATAGCGTCATAAAATTACAGTCTTGCAATTTTCAACCACATTTGGGCCTTCACATTGGTGAAACAAATCCCTAAGCCTGATTGGAAACTTGAGACATGCTCACACTGCCTGAAGCCTACATTTTCTCGCATCCTACACTCCTCTATGTTGCTTCCTATCCTAAATTAGGGCAGGACAAGGGCCTGGCGCCCCTGTCCTTGCCCTATTTTGGGCCCCAACCATTCAAACTTTGCATTGGGCTTTGTATTTTGAAAGTGGGAAAAGTTTCCCTATGTCTGCCTATGAAAAAAATAAGTCAGTTAACCCTAATCGAAGAATATATAAGATGCATTCTTCTCTCCTATTTGTATAATTTCAATAAGCGATAATAAGAGAACATATGTACATGAAGTGGAAATTACGATCCTAAGAGAAATCAAGCATTCAAGCATTCATTGAGAATTCTCAAGTCTCCTTTCAAGGCTAGGTGTTGCATTCAAGTCAAGGATACAACCACTAAAGTGGAGATCCCTTTTGACATTCAATTCTACATATCCTTCAAAAAAACTCTATCAAGATTTCAATTGCATCCTCTCTTGAGGTGAATTCTATTTCAGTCATTTACTTTCATTACTTGCAAGTAATTGTCATCATTTGATTAATCCCAAAATTAGGATTTTACTTGAAGACAAACCCCCAATCCTAACAATGTTTCCTCTCTTTTATGTGCATAGGTTGCAGGTGCGCAACTGTATTTGCATATTCAGACTCCATTCTCAGAGGCAGGAAAACCCTTTTTGACGCATGAATTTTTTGGAGGACAATGTGCACTTTCAACATGGTCGCCACAAATTTTGCCCAAATTTGCAGGGGAGCTTCGTCTAGGCCTTTTACTGCTAATTCCAGGTGCACAACTTTATCCCACATTTCTATCTCAACATATAATCATTTCTTTGTCATTTTTACACTTGGTTTTAAATCACATAATTCAACCTATTGCATTCTAAAAGAGGAGTTGCTTTCACTTTCTAAATTCATTGTCAATTCACTTAGCATTCAATCTCTTGAGATTGGATCTAGTGAATTATCCCCACTCTTTTAAATGTAATGTGTGTGAGAGGTTGAAGAGAATATTTTGTGAAACTTTCGCTCCTTTCCTTGAGGAGAGAAAAGATTTCCTCTTGACTTCTCCATCACCCTTTTTCACCACATCACATTTTGCTGAACCTGACGTCTTACATGCTTTACATTTCAAATTATTACATATTTTTCATTTACAAGTTTAATTTTATGACAAATTTACAAAACTTAGTGGTTAATTCAACGAAAACCCTAGTTTTCAAAAAATTAGAATTGAACTTGTGTCTTGTAAAAATTGCTATCTATTGTTTTAGATCTAAAAAATTGCATTGATTGTCAAATTCAATTTCATCATTGTCTTGTTTAAATTGTAAATCAAATTTACAAAATTAAGAGGTTAATTATCAAAACCCTAATTTTTAAAAATCAATTTGAACTTGTGCAAAATTTAAATTTGCATTTTATTTTCGGATTTAGGAATATTTTCAGATTTTTCTTCTTGCCTAAAATTCAAATTTTCAATTTCCCTCCCTTTTTCATCAAAATTTTAAAATTCAGTGGTTAGGTCCTAAAACCCTAATTTTCAAAAGTAATTGGATTTTGTGCAAATTTCAATCAATTTTAATCAATTTCAGTTTTCTAAACATTCTTCAAGGTGGCCCTATCCATTAGGTTTGATCTTTTTCAAATTTGCAATTTAACTTCTTGTATTTTTCAAAACCCTATTAGGATCCTATTCTCACACTCAAACCTCAATATCGCCTATCTAAACTTTGTAAAATCAACCAATTTTTTGGGGTTAGCTCTAAAATCATTGTAACTCTCATCACTGAAAATTTTCGGAAAAGTTGGGAAGACCTTGTGCACTTTCAACACGGTCCTTGGCTTTTTTCCTAAAATTTTGGGAGACTGTTATGACTGTATTTAATTGCTTAAATCTAGAAAACTAGCTGATTTTCTCAAATTTTTCTCTCTAAAACAAAAAATACTTCCCAATTTCAATATCACAACTTTCAAGGAAAAATTTAAAATTAAGTGGTTAATTATAATCTGCCCTGATTTTAAAAATTTAAATTTTAACAAAATTAATTTTGAAATTAAGTGGTATTCAATTGGCCTTAATTTTGAATCTCAATCTCTTAAATTGTTTTTGAAATTGTGTCATTTATCCTTTCAACAAAGTTCAAATTGTGTAATCATAAACTCCTTGAATTTTACATTATTCAATTTTGCAAAATTTGTTCCTAAGATTCAAAATTCAAATTTTCCTCTAGTGCATGAGTTTTACCACTTTTAGTCCTACCTACACTATCCCCATTAGAAAAAGCATTAGAATTAAGGCTTCCCAAGGTTTAATTACCAAGGAGATGGACACTAATTTGGGTGAATTATTCAATAAGGATAATGCTAATTCTTCTCATCCTAATAACATCCCTATCTACCCAATGGATGATTCTAATGATGAAGAAGAAGCTTTGACTAGAGTTTCCATAGATCAACTTTCAAAATTGGATAACCAATTTGACAACTTTCAATAGTGGATGTCCCAAGAATAACCTAATAGTGAAACTCTTCCATTAATTGAAGGCCTAAAGCACATGATTCAAAGTGATAAGAATGAAATTGATATATTGTGTGGCATTGCTCATATTGTTGATTCTAATGTCATGCCTATAAAGAGTTGTACTGAGAACTTAGGTTATTCACAACCTTCTACACTAATCAATCATTCTATTTATTTGAACACTCTGATGGCTAGTATTCCTATTTTCACTTGAAACATCATGGCTACGTCAACTCAACACGTCATACCTACAACCATTAGTCATGGGGGCAACCCGTCTTCTTCAATAAGCCCTTCATCCTTACCCATGCCTTCAATAAGTATTCCTCTTGTCTCTCACCCGATCAATGTAACACAAGGGGAAAATTCATCCAATCATTTTATTCCTCCTTTTAGTGTCCCATTTCCTACTCAATCATCTCCTATGCCTACTTACCATAGTGTTCCTCCACCTTATTCTCAATAAATGCCTTCTTTCAACAACATCACACCAACTTCTCAATCAAACATGTCTAACATGAATTCCTCAACTGAGGCAACCATTAATAATCTTGCTCAAACCGTGTCATCATGGCAACAACAAATCGCTTCCATGAGTCAATCCAAGTTTAGTGTGCCCACATTTGATGTCGCAAGCCCACTTTATCTTGATATTTTTAGAGTCGTCCCTCCTAAATATGTTGAATTCCCTCAATTGGAAGTCTATAATGGAAAAGGTGATCCTTTAACACATGTCAAGACATTCCAAACTTTGTGTACTGACTTTTCTTATGATCAAAGATTTTTTGCTAAATTGTTTACTAGAACATTAAGAGATAAGGCTTTACAATGGTATTTCTCTTTGCCTTCCTATTCTATTACTTCTTTTCAATAATTAGCAAATGCTTTTATTCAACAATTTCAAAACAACATAGGTGCTAAGATCACTTTGACTGATTTAATGCATTGTAAACAAAGTGTTAAATAAAAAGTGACTGATTTCATTGGTAGATACAAGCATTTATGTTCTCAAATTTCTTTTAAAGTTCTTGATAATGATATTCAAATAATTTTTATTTCTAATTTGCAAAAAGATATTAGAGAAAAACTTCTCCTTTCTAAGTTTACTTCCTTTCCACAATTGTGCACAACACTTCACAATTATCAACTGACTGTGAGTCAACTAGAGCTATCCACTCCTATGGCTCTAAGTGATAAGGGTGACAGTGCTCAACAACCATTTACGAAGTTCAAGCCAAGAAAAGGATTCATCAAATTCAATGACAATATCGACAACAACAATGTAAATGCTACAACCGGCGTGCCTCCTATTTCTAATTTTATTTTATTTTTTAAAGACAATTTAATCCTTTGAATGAATATTTACATAGCATTATGTCTCATTTGCTACAATGAAATGTTATCAAACTTCCTCCAATAAAAATAGTTGATGCTTCTAAGGCAGCATCACCTTACTTTGATAATAATTCTTTTTGTCAATTTCATCGTCAACCTGGTCATGACACTGAGAAGTGTTTTGCATTAAAAAGTAAGATTCAAGATTTTATTGATAATAATACTATATCTGTGGCTGTTGTGAATGATAAGGGAAACAAATCAGTAGCCCCTCCCAATCAAAATCTTAAGATCTTTACTGATCCTTTAGTTTCTCATACCTCTAATGTGATTGAGACTGAACATACCTCTTTCTCTCCTTTTGATGTGACTACCATGGTTCAAAATTTGGTGAATATGGTAGACCATTAGAGCACCTGATGGACCTCTATATACATAGTTGCAAAGATTCAAGAAATGCCTTGTCGTGGTGTGCTTATCAATCCCTCTTGCATGGTTAATGTCATCACTAAGGAGTATCTTTTCACTTTACATTTGCATAAACCAATCTATGATGACACTAATGTGGTTGTTAAGTTATTTCATGGATTCTCTTGTCTTACTGTTGGTTCTATCACACTTCCTATTGAGGTTCACACTAAATCTATGGATGTCAACTTTGTTATCATTCCTTCCTCTAGGAAATTCCATGTGAAGTTGGGCTATCCTTGGATATCTTCCATGAAGGCTATTGCTTATCCAATCCATAAATGTTTGAAATTTACCCACAATGGAGAAATCATAACTATTAACCATAGCTTATTTCAACCAGCTGAAAGAAGCCCAGGTGTTCCTATTGATTTCTTTTGGCCTAAATAATTTCAATCTCTTCCACCACTCGAAGAGATACTTTCAATATTATAAAAAATGGAAGAAGACATGATCCTATCCTTAAGCCAACCTAGAACTCCAAAACTTGACATTCCTATCATTCTTGAAGATGATGTTCTTCCCTTGACGGATAGAACTAACCTTCCTCCTAAGGAAGATTCCCAACCTATTCCAATGGATGAAATTATGCCTTCTCCTAAGAAGAATAACAATATTCCTCCTAAGGTTAGACTTGTACCTCCTCCTCATGATGGACTTGGTCTCCTTCCTACACCAAACATTCCTCCTTTATATGGTACAGTTCCACCTCCTTTCTCTTATAGAGAACCCGACTCTCCTCTTGCTCAACCTAAAAGACCTCAACCTAAACCTTCAACTATCAGAGATGAGAATATTCTTCCTTCAACAAATATTCCCCCTCCTTCTTAGTCTTCTGCTAAGACTCAACGGAATCATTGTGCGAGAGACCACCGACGAAAATATCATGTTCAATCCTGTGAAGTTGTTCCTCAAAATATTCAATCTCCCAAAACACCAATAGTTGACATGATTCCCTTTTCTCCTAAACAAGATGTTGAATCTATATCTCCAAATCATAAGTTGCAAAAAAGATGTGATGGTTTTACTCACATTTGTGTTCGCGCTCATCTTTCTATAAATCTTGATAAAGAAATAGTTGAAAATATTACTCATGATGGCAATACAAATCCTAATGCTTCTAATAGTGACTATGAATATGTTGATGTGGATAAACATTTATCTGCAGAGTTTTCAAAAGCCTTAATCCTAGCTCCTAGAAATGAACAAAGTGACTTAGTACATGAGCATAGTCCTTGTTTGGATCTTGTGATAGCTCTATATGTTATGCTTGATGATGCTCCTCTAGCATGTTTCCTGCCTTCCCAAAATAGTGATCAACAAGATTGGGAGGTGGATGTTGTGCTAGACTAGCTACATTAGCACCACAGATCCTCTACCTCTCTCTCTCTTTTCTTTCTCTTTTGTGACCATTCTTCTATGTGTATCCCTGTTCTTTTATATTCCTTAGTAATGTCTACTTGAGGATGATGCAAAGCATTGAGATCTCTTTTGGTCTCTTTCATGTTGACTCAAAAGACACCTTCTATTCCCTTTCTTCCAAGGTAGTTTACTTTCTTTGGAGAATGATGACTATTATATGTATATATATATATATGATATACATGAGTTATCGTACAACATACTAACCCCGAGGAAATTCAAACTACCTTATGCTTTATGTTTGTGTTTATTATCCTTGGGTTTATTCCTCATTTGGGGGCTAAATCCTTGCAATAATGTACTCTCTCTCTCTCTCTCTCTCTCTCTCTCTCTCTCTCTCTCTCTCTCTCTCTCTCTCTCTCTCTCTCTCTCTCTCTCTCTCTCTCTCTCTCTCGGGTGTATCCTACCCCAAAGAAATCTCTCCCAATAATGTGTGCGTGATCTCTTTAACGTGGGGGCATACACTCCACTCATATTTTCTTTCTTGATACTCAAAGTTACTCAGTGAACTTGGCTTTACTTTGTAATTTTTGGTATCCTTTCTTTTCATGACTCATAGTGAGGGAAATCTTGCTACATGAACTTGTGGTTCTTCCCTCTTGATCTTCCTATAAAGCGGAAAATCGCGAGCGAACCCTAAGTGTTCCCCCCCACCACTCTGAGGAGAGGGGAAGGAGGTCACTAGGGTTGACGGTTTTCACTTAGGGGAGACTTTACATTCAAAAGAGGGGTTGAAACCCACAAGATCCAATCCCACACAATACAAGATTGGATTCTAAATGAGTTTCAAGGGTTAAGACAGCAAGGCTACCCTCTTTTGTAAAGAATGTAGATAGAAGGATTAAGCTAGGAATGCATGAAAAATGAGAAAGATACACTTATAAACAGAGATAGGAATATAGGATGAAGCTGCGGGCCTGGAATTAGTAGTAAAATGTCGAGACGGCGCTATCCTGCAAATTTGAGCAAAAGTTGACGGGACAATGGCGCCCGGCATGCACACGGTCCTCCGAAAAATCCGTGAAACGAAGGGGGATCTGTTCGTCTCAGCACAAGGATTCCAGATCTTCAATTATAGTCGTGTACCTGCAACCTACACACAGAAAAGCAAAGATGATTGGGGGGTTAGGGATTAGGGGTTTGCCCTTAGGTCAAACCCCGGTTTTGGAATTAACCAAGAAATGAGAATGTTGTAAATGTAAATGATTGTAATGTAAAACAAGTACTAGTACCTTGTTGTAAGAATGTTTGTATTCTTACATGCGAAGGTGTAGATGTTGTTGTATGTTTGTATGTTGTAAGTGATCTCCTCTTCAATGGTTGAATCCTTGTCTTGAATGCAACACTTAGCCTTGAATGGAGACTTAGAATGATCAATTGCTTGATGGAATGCTTGAATGCTTGAATGCTTGAATGTTTGAATATCATTTCCGCCTTTTTTCCATCTCACCAAAATGGGATAGGAAATGTAGTTTATATACTTGTCAATTAGGGTTAAAAGACTAATTTTTCCGACCTTAGGCTGACCTGGGAAGATTATTTTCCAATTTGCAAACATAAAGACCTGAAGCCCCATAGGAGACCGGGCCCAAAAATAGGGCTAGGGACTAGGGCACTGGGCACCCTAGTCCTAAAGGACCAGGGCACTGGGCGCCATGGTCCCAAAGGACCAGGGCGCTGGGCGCCATGGTCCCAAAGGACCAGGGCGCTGGGCGCCATGGTCCCACCTCCAGGGATAGCGGGGTGCAAGGAGGATCAGGCCATGGTACTAGAAAAATGCAGTTTTTGATGTCATGGACAAGTTTCGAGGTCTCCATTCAGGTTCAGTGTTTCGTCGCCATCATGAAGACCCAAATGCAATCGAAATTGCAAGTGTCTCAATTTTAGGACGCTACATTTAGCCCCCACTTTAGCGGGAGTATAAGCGTACGCTCATACTTCCGATAAAGTACAAGGAAACAACATTGAAAGACTTTCACCACGTCAAGGAGGCAAGACACACCAAGCCCCGAGTGGACTAAGGATCTTACAACTTCGATTGACAAAGTAAAAGGGAAGATCATGAGGGAGAACCATGACTGTCAGTAGTAAGGTTCCCTCACTATGAGTCATGCAAGAAAAATACCAAAAATTTTCAAGGCAAAGCTAAGTTCACCAAGAAATTTTCAAGTATCCTGAAGGGATAGACGGGGTGTATGCCCCCCTACGTTAAAGCGATCGCACACACCTCAACGGGGGTGATTGCTTTAAGGTAGTGATACACATAAGAAATGAGAAGGGAAAGGAGCACGTTATCACAAGGATTTAGCCCCCAAGTGTGAGATAAACGCAAGGATAATAGACACAAAACACAAAGCATGAGGTGACTTCGCTTTCCTCGGGGTCAGTATGTTGTATGATAATTCATGTATATCATATGTATGTATACATAATTGTTCTTCATTCCCCAATCAAGGAAGGTCACCTAGAAGAAGGGAACACATGTGTCTTTTGAGTCAACATGAGAGAGACCAAAAGAGATCTCAATGCTTTGCATCGTCCTCAAGTAGACAACACTAAGGACAACAAAATAAACAAATGAGAATAACACATAGAAGAAGTAACAAAAGAAAGAGAGGAGGAGAGAATCTGCTATGCTAAAGAAACTAGTCTAGCACGTCATCCACCCCCCAATCTTGCTGATCAATATTTCGGGAAGGCAGGGAACACGCTAGAGGAGGAACATCCAACACAGCAGATGGAGCTATCACAAGATCCAAACAAGGGCTATGTTCATGTTCCAAGCCACGTTGTTCTTGTCTAGGAGCTAGGATAAGTGCTTTAGAAAATTTGTTAGATAAATGGTTATCAACATCAACATATTCATATTCACTATCAGAATGAAAAGAAGTAACATTTTCATCATGAATAACATTTTCATCTATATCATCATCAAGATTTATAAAAATAGGATCTTTAACTCGCACAGGATCAAAATCATCATGCATCTTATGTTTAGGAGATTTTGGAGAAAATGGAATAATGCTTGTTGAAGGTGTTTTTGGAGATTGCAAAGTTTGAGAAGTAGCTGCTTGAGCTCTAAGATGACGCTTTCGTCGGCGTTCACGCGTAGAATGATTTCATCTAGTCTTAGTAGGAAGTGGAGAAGATTGAGGAGGAGGAATGTTCTCATCCTTATCACTTGGGTGTTTAGGTTGTGGTCTCTTAGGCTGGATAATAGGAGAAGAGGAAGGTCTCTTCTCTCCATAAGAGGAAGGAGGAGGAACTGCTCCATATAAAGGAGGAATATTTGGTTTAGGAAGGAGACCAAGTCCATCATGATGAGGAGGTATAGGCCTGCTTTTAGAAAGTTTATTAGACATAGACATAGTCACATCCATAGGAATGGATTGGGAATCTTCTTGAGGAAAGACATTAGTTTTATCTTTCAAAGGAAGAACTTCCTTCTCAAGAACGATAGGAATATCAAGTTTGGGTGTTCTAGGTTCACTTAGAGATAGGATCATATCTATTTTCCACTTTTGATAAGATTTGAAAAGATGATCACTTTGCGGTGGAAGAGATTGGAATTGTTTAGGCCAAAAATAATCAATAGGAACGCTAGAAGTTCTTTCAGCTGGTTTAAAGAGACTATGATTGACAGTAACAACTTCACCATTATGGGGAAATTTCAAACACTTATGAATAGGAGAAGCAATAGCTTTCATGGAAGATAGCCAAGGATAGCCTAGCTTCACACGAAATTGTTCGGATGAAGGAATAATAGCAAAGTTCACATCAAGGGATTTGTTATGGGATTCAATAGGTAATGTAATAGAACCGATTGCAGGAGAAGAAGAATCATTAGCTCTACAAAGTTAATCACATTCGGAGTCATAGACACAAGACCATCAGATGAGAAAGAAGAATCATTAGCCTCAATCGCATTAGAGGTATGAGAAGGTAATGGATCAGTAAAAATCTTAAGATTTTGGTTAGGAGGAACTACAAATGTGTTGCCTTTATCATTCACTCCTGAAACAGAGATAGTATTATTATCAATCAAATCTTGAATTTTACCCTTTAAAGCAAAACATTTTTCAGTATCATGCCCAGGTTGACGATGAAATTGACAAAAGGATTTGTTATCAAAATAGGGTGAATTAATCTTTGCAGGATCTATTTGCCTTATAGGAGGAAGAGTAAGCACATTTCGTTCCAATAACTTATTCATAATACTATGCAATGATTCATTCAAAGGAGTAAACTTTCTTTCTTTCTTGAAAAACTTAGAAATAGGAGGCACACCTGATGCTGCATTCACATTGTTGTTGATGATGTTTTCATTGAATTTAATGGACTCTCTGTTCGGTTTAAACTTCCCAAATGGTTGTTGACTACTGTCACCCTTATCACTCAGAGCCATAGGATTTGCTTGTTCCATTTGACTCACAGTCAGTTGATAATTGTGAAGAGTTGCACACAATTGTTGGAAAGAAGTAAACTCAGAAAATAGAAGTTTTTCTCTAATATCTTTTTGTAAATTAGAAATAAAGATTCTTTGAATATCATTGTCAGGCACTGGAAAAGAAATTTGAGCATACAAATGCTTATATCTACCAATGAAATCAGTCACTTTTTCTTTAACACCTTGTTTACAATGCATTAAATCAATCAAAGTAACTTTAGGACTTATATTGTTTTGAAATTGTTGAATAAAAGCATTTGCAAGTTGTTCGAAAGAAGTAATAGAATAAGAAGGCAATGAGCAATACCATTGTATGGCTTTATCTCTTAATGTCCTAGTAAACTATTTTGCAAGCAACCTTTGGTCATAAGCAAAATCGGTACATATTGTTTGAAAAGTCTTAACATGTGTTAGAGGATCACCTTTACCATTATAAAGCTCCAAATGCGGGATTTCAACATTTTTAGGAGGGATAGCTCGAACAATGTCAAGAGAAAGTGGGCTCGCAACATCAAATGTGGGCACACTAAACTTAGATTGATTCATAGAGGCAATTTGTTGCTATAAAGAAGAGACAGTTCGTGCAAGATTGTTAATGGTCACTTTAGTCGAAGAATTCATATTAGACGTGTTCGATTGTGATGGAGGTATTATGTTATTGAAAGAAGGTATTGATTGAGAGTAAGGTGGCAGGACACTCTGATAGTTAGTCATAGGAGAGGATTGGAAAAGAGGAGCACTACAAGGAGGAATGGAATGGTTGAATGAATTGCCCCCTTGCACCAGGTTCATTTGTGGAGATGTAATAGGAACACTCATTGAAGGAATGAATGAAGAAGTCGGATTGAATGAAGGAAGAGGGTTAATTGAAGAGGAAGGATTGCCCCCATGATTTGTGATCATAGGCGGAATGTCTTGTATAGAAGTAGTCATTATGTTTGATGTAAAGGTAGGTATGCTAGCAATAGAAGTTGTCAAAGGAATAGAATGATTGACTTGAGTGGGAGGTTGTGTATAACCCAAAGTTTCAGCACAACTCTTCATAGGCAGCACATTCGAATCCACAATGTGTGCAATACCACGCAAAATATCAATTCCATTCTTATCACTTTGAACCATACGTTTTAGACCCTCAATTAATGAAAGAGCTTGACTATCGGGATACTCTTGAGACATCCATTGTTGAAAATCATCAAATTGATTATCCAATTTTGAAAGTTGTTCTACAGAAACCTCATGGAGAGCTTCTTCATCATTAGGAGGATTAGAGGAATTACCCGTGTCCTCGTTAAAAAGGCTATTCAAATTAGGTTCCATCTCCTCAGTAATTAAACCTTGGAAAGACTTAATTCTAAGGCTTCGTCTAACGGGAATAGTGTAAGTAGGGCTTATTGTTGTAAAACTCATGCACTAGAGAGAGAGAGAAGATTTTGAATTTAGAGGTAGCAAATTTCAATAAAATCAGCCAATCTCCTAGATTTAGGCTGTTAAATGCAATCACGACAATCTCCCAAAATTTCAGAAAAAATGTCAGGGACCATGGCGCTTGGGGTGCACACGGTCCTCGCAACTTTTTTCGAAATTTTCAGGGATGAAAGTTATGATGATTTTAAAGCTAATCTGAAAAAATTGAGTGATTTTACGATCTGTAGATAGGCCAAATTAAAGTTGCAATCTCAAAATTGAACCCTACCCAGATTGTTGAAAAATTCAAAATTTAAATTTTGAAAAAGAGAGGGAAACAGAAATTTTGAATTTTATGATTTTAGAGTGAATACTAAGAGAAATGCAAGCTTTGAAATTTAAAAGTTGACTCAATTTCACGCAAAATTCAATTTTGAAAGTGGAAATCAAGGTTGTTGCAATTAAACACTTAATTTCAAAAGTCACAAATTGCAAGAATTTGAATAAAGCACTGAAATTTCAAATGAATGCCAACACACTTTTCAGATTTAGGACAATAAGAACACAATTTTGACACAAAATTTCAATTTCAACGATTTTTGAATGATTAGAAGCCTTAATCCAAGCAATCACTAGACCAATTTTGACTTTAATTTTGAAAGTGTTAAAATTGATAAAATCAGCCAAAATTCTGGATTTTAGTAGAAAAATACAGTAAGATCTAGCTCCCAAAATTTCGAAAAAAATGTCCGGGACGATGGCGCTCGGGATGCACACGGTCCTCGCAACTTTTTTTGAAATTTTCAAGGATGAAAGATTTTATGATTTTGTTGCAGAATCCAAAGTTACAGCTGATTTGGAGATGTTTTGATCAGTGAAATTGTTGGTCAAAGGTTGAATCAAGAGGGTTTTAAAAATTAGGGTTTTGACACTTAACCACTTAATTTTTAGAATTAAAGCACAAATATGAATTGATAATTTGCAATAGAAGGGTAGATCTAAAACAAGCATTAATCATTAAACATTTCGCAAGCTCAATTACTAAAAAGAAAATTTAGGGTTTTTATGCAATTAACCTCTAAACTTTGCAAAATATCAAACATGGAAATGTAATCAAGGCATCCAATTTTCAGATCTAACCATGAATAATCAGAAAGGATGTTCACATCGGGTTCACCAAAATGTAAAGAAGAAAATTGCGAGCGAACCCTAAGTGTTCCCCCCCACCACTCCGAGGAGAGGGGAAGGAGGTCACTAGGGTTGACGGTTTTCACTTAGGGGAGACTTTACATTCAAAAGAGGGGTTGAAACCCACAAGATCCAATCCCACACAATACAAGATTGGATTCTAAATGAGTTTCAAGGGTTAAGATAGCAAGGCTACCCTCTTTTGTAAAGAATGTAGATAGAAGGATTAAGCTAGGAATGCATGAAAAGTGAGAAAGATTCACTTATAAACAGAGATAGGAATATAGGATGAAGCTGCGGACCTGGAATTAGTAGTAAAATGTCGAGACAGTGCTATCCTGCAAATTTGAGTGAAAGTTGACGGGACGATGGCACCCGGCGTGCACACGGTCCTCCGAAAAATCCGCGAAACGAAGGGGGATCTGTTCGTCTCAGCACAAGGATTCCAGATCTTCAATTACAGCCGCGTACCTGCAACCTACACACAGAAAAGCAAAGATGATTGGGGGGTTAGGGATTAGGGGTTTGCCCTTAGGTCAAACCCCGGTTTTGGAATTAACCAAGAAATGAGAATGCTGTAAATGTAAATGATTGTAATGTAAAACAAGTACTAGTACCTTGTTGTAAGAATGTTTGTATTCTTACATGCGAAGGTGTAGATGTTGTTGTATGTTTGTATGTTGTAAGTGATCTCCTCTTCAATGGTTGAATCCTTGTCTTGAATGCAACACTTAGCCTTGAATGGAGACTTAGAATGATCAATTTCTTGAAGGAATGCTTGAATGCTTGAATGCTTGAATGTTTGAATATTGTTTCTGCCTTTTTTCCATCTCACCAAAATGGGATAGGAAATGTAGTTTATATACTTGTCAATTAGGGTTAAAAGACTGATTTTTCTGACCTTAGGCTGACCTGGGAAGATTATTTTCCAATTTGCAAACATAAAGACCCGAAGCCCCATAGGAGACCGGGCCCAAAAATAGGGCCAGGGACCAGGGCATTGGGCGCCATGGTCCTAGGGGACCAGGGCGCTGGGTGCCCTAGTCCTGAAGGACCAGGGCGTTGGGTGCCATGGTCCCAAAGGACCAGGGCACTGGGCACCATGGTCCCACCTCCAGGGATAGCGGGGTGCAAGGAGGATCAGGCCATGGTACTAGAAAAATGCAGTTTTTGATGTCATGGACAAGTTTCAGGGTCTCCATTCAGGTCCAGTGTTGCGTCACCATCGTGAAGACCCAAATGTAGTCGAAATTGCAAGTGTCACAATTTTAGGACGCTACACTTCCCTTTTATTTTGTCAATCGATGTCATAAGATCCTTAGTCCACTGGGTGCTTGGTGTATCTTGCCTCCTTGAAATGGTGAAAGTCTTTCAAATTTTGTTTCCTTGTACTTTACCTGTAGTATTGGCATATGCTTATACTCCCGCTAAAGTGGGGGCTAAATGTAGCATTATAAAATTGTGACCTTGCAATTTTCAACCACATTTGGGTCTTCACATTGGTGAATGAATCCCTAAGCTGTATTGGAGACCCGAGACATGCTCACACTGCCTGAAGCTTGCATTTTCTCGCATCCTATACTCCCCTGCACTATTTCCTGACCTGAATTAGGATAGGATAGGGCACCCCTATCCTTGCCCTATTTTGGGCCTCAACCATTCAAAATTTGCATCGGGCTTTGCATTTAGAAAGCCGAAAAAGTTTCCCTATGTCGGCCTATGATGAAAAATCAGTCAATTGACCCTAATTGATGAATATATAAGATGCATTATTCTCTCCTATTTGCATAAGTTCAATAAGTGATAATAAGAGACCATACATACATGAAGTGGAAATTGTGATCCTAAGTGAAATCAAGCATTCAAGCGTTCATTGATCATTCTCAAGTCTCCTTTCAAGGCTAGGTGTTGCATTCAAGTTAAGGATTCAACCATTGAAGTGGAGATCCCTTTTGACATTCAATTCTACATATCCTTCAAACAAACTCTATCAAGATTTCAATTGCATCCTCTCTTAAGGTGAATTCTATTTCAGTCATTTACTTTCATTACTTGCAAGTACTTTTCATCATTTGGTTAATTCCAAAATTGGGGTTTGACCTGAAGGCAAACCCCCAATCCCAACAACATTTCCTCTCTTTTCTATGTGTAGGTTGCAGGTGCACAATTGTATTTGTAGGTTCAGACTCCATTCTTAGAGGTGAAAAAACCCTTTTCGGCATGCAGGTTATTCTTCCTCCCTCTACCTCTCTACCTCTCTCTACCTTCCCTCCCCCTCTCTCTCTATCCATCTCTCTCCCTCTCCCTCCTTCCCTCTCTCTCTCCCTCTCCCTCTCTCTCTCCCTCTCCCTCTCTCTCCCTCACCCTCCTTCCCTCTCTCTCCCTATCCCCTCTCCTCTCCCTCCCTCCCCCTACTATCCCCCTCCCTTCCTCCATACCCCTTCTTCTCTCCCACCCTCCCACCCTCTCTCCCTCCCTCCTTCCCTTCTACCCCCTCCTCTCTCCATCCCCCCTACTCTCCCCCTCTCTCTCTCTCTCTCTCTCTCTCTCTCTCTCTCTCTCTCTCTCTCTCTCTCTCTCTCTCTCTCTCTCTCTCTCTCTCTCTCTCTCTCCCCTTCCCTCCCCCCTCTTCTCTCCCTCTCTCCCTCCCTCTACCTCTCTCCCTCTCTCTACCTCCCCTCCCCCCTCTCTCTCTCCCTCTCTCTCCCTCTCCCTCCTTCCCTCTCTCTCTCTTCTCTCCCTCTCTCTCCCTCTCCCTCCCCACTCTCTCTCCCTCTCTCCTCTCCTCTCCCTCCCTCCCCCTACTCTCCCTCTCCCTTCCTCCATACCCCTTCTTCTCTCCCACCCTCCCCCCTCTTCTCTCCCCCCCCTCCTTCCCTTCCACCCCCCTCCTCTCTCCCTCCCCCTACTCTCTCTCTCTCTCTCTCTCTCTCTCTCTCTCTCTCTCTCTCTCTCTCTCTCTCTCTCTCTCTCCTCTCTCTCTCTCTCTCTCTCTCCCTCCCTCCCTTTTCATTCACATCTTTTCTACTACTAATAGCGCGTACGGGGTACTGAAACTATTAGTTCACTGCCCTACCATAACTTTTTTAAGGCAAAGGAGCACGTACGCGATACTTATTAGTTGTAAGTGCATACGGGGTACTGATCCCATTATTCATTACCCTGCGATAACATTTTTTAGTCTTAGGAGCGTGTACACACTACTTATTAGTCCAGAATGGGAAAAAAGAGTACCGTTGGGCTTGACAACATTTTATGGACTAACAACAAATACACGGTTATTAATGTAGCACGTACGTGGTTTATAGACATAGTTTTAGTTTTCCAAGAGCCTCAACGGCCTCAAAAGAAGTTTTTGAGGTCATTGCAAGCCCCACTCGAACTGTGTTTGCACTTCTATCAATCTTTTATACATAGAAGTAAGTGATATTTTTTTTTTGCATGATTTCAAATGATTCAATTGTTGTTCTTATTTGTTTTCGTCAATAGTATTGTGATTGTTTAATAGTTTGATTCCAAAAAATAGTGATAATATGCATATTTATGGTTATTTGTTTGTTTATGAACTTTTGTTTACATATATATGTAATATGATTCTATTTAGGACAACCGATATCAACCATGGGAAAGAACAAGTGAGGAACGATGGAGCAATGAGAGGCTCAAAAGGAAAGACAAAGGCAACGTATGAAGAAATTGCATGACATAAGAACAATGGGAGAAGAAGGTATGTCATCCTCAACATCTCAATTTGATTTACCAAACGAATATAATGCACCTAATGCAATTGAAGAAGAGACATTTGATTTACCATTTGAACCTAATGTAATTGAAGAAGATACCGCATTGAATAATCAATTAAATGATGAACATATTACACCTTCTCTACTTGATGAATTGAATGTACATAATGCGCCGATGTTAACACCTCCTAGAATCATTCGTAGGAAACCAAAGTATCTAATTGACATTGATGAGAATATATTAAAGCCAATGCCCAATAAAATGAATGGATGAACTTGTAGGAGAATGATTAAAAGATTATGGAAAAACTATTTTAAAAACTTAAACCAAACCGCAAGATGTCAATTAATTGTTCAAATGATTAAAAATTTGAATTTTAGAGAGACAATGGAAATTCTAGGGCTAAGATCATCTGAAAGTAATAGTGAAAGAACTATTGTGAGAAATCTATTTGATGCATATCAAGCTATTGGTTCAAAATCACATACTAAAGATTCTAATGCTACTCGACGTGTCATTAAATCAACCATAATGAGCAAGAAAATAAAAAAAGATTGTTTAATAAGTAAAACACGTAAGTCATTAAATGTTAGTAGAACAACATTAAGTAAAGCATTAAAGAGGCAAGAAAAAATAGAGGAACCTAACAATAATTCTCTTTGGGTATTCTCAGGTAGACTACCATGCAAAGACAAGGTTGTTGTCGATGCACTAAAAACTTTAATTGAAAAATTTTGGCATGACAACACAAGAGTTTCACCCAACCAAAGAGATGTTGTTAGAAGGCGAAATGGGTCTACAAACTATGAGGCACATGCCAGACACTATTTGGATATGACTCAAACTAAATTTTATGAAAGGTTCTGTCAAAAGTTTCCTCAAATAAGAATTTCTCAAAGATTTTTTGAAATGGCAAAACCCTTTTATATTAAGATTAATCATGTATGCACCATGTGCTGTTATAGGATGCATATTGAATTTTCCATGCATTATGATATTTTTTTTCATATTTGTTCTACTTTGCACACTAACAATGTTTTGCAGGAATGTAATATACAAGCACCTCCTATGTTGGTAAGAGAATTAATTTCAAGTGTGCTATGTAATAGACATGATGGTTGCATTTATTATAAGATGCCTTTTTTGGAAGGTTCTTGTGCTATATGCGGTGGTTTGCAACGTTTACCAAGATGTGTACATTTGCAGAGCACAAATGAAATTTGTACGAAACTAGTTTCTTTCAAAAAATACAAGACAGTCGCATATGGAGTTAAAGATGGAAAAGATTTGAAGAGGTGTGAGCTAGTGAAAAATGATATATGTGTAGCTCAATTTATGAAAATGTTTCAAGAAAAACTAGTTTATGAGTACATAATGCCTACACATAGAGATCAATGGTTAGATGAGAAATTCAAGTTCTGTAAGGACACATTTCCTCTTGGCACCATTGTCTATATCGTTTATTTCGCTAAAAATTATACACTACAACCAAAAAATGAAGTGCAATCCATGTATTATCACTCTACACAAGTTTCTATTTTTGTACACATAGCATTCATGCATGCAGATGATAGCACAGAGGAGGATAGAAAGGTTTTAAGAGATTATCACTACTACATAAGTGATGATCGTACACATTCATCGGATTTTGTACAAGGATGCTTTAATGTTTTCTATGATAGTTTAAGGAAAAGGAACATACGATACAACCGACACTTAATATGGTTAGATAATTGCACCGCACAATTCAAGAATGCAAGGATGTTTTATTGGTTGACAAGGATGCATATGACAAGCGGTGTACAACATTTTTGGAATTTCACTGAGGCTCGACATGGTAAGGGAGAGAATGATGGTGCAAGAGCATGTGTGAAAAGAGCCCTAGCTAGAGAAGAATTGAAGTACGAAGGTGGTGCTGAGTTAATAGATGCAGAAACAATTGTGCGATGGTGTAAGTCTACGATGGGTCTAGGTAATCTAGGTATGTCAATGGTTCATAGATATTTTTGGTTGATCACTGAATCTAACATTGAAAACTATGTAGATTGTTGTACAGTTGCAGGATCCAGTGACATGCACTCATTTATGAGTTCAAATTCAAGTTCACTGGTAATTTATATGAGACAGATGGTATGTTTTTTCTCTTCATGCATGTATTGTTTGTGGAAAGAATGTGAATCACAAGAGTGGGTTGACAAATGGTCTTGTACACTGTTGGTTCCCATTGATTCATATCAAATTCCCAAAGCACTACAATTGAGCCAGATGGAGACATCAGTGGATTTTTACCATGTATCTGACCTAGTGGATTCAGGTGATTTTTTGAGTTAATTTTTTTGCAAGTATTCTTTTTGGTTCATTTTGTTGTACATCATACTTTATTTTTGGTATTAATTAACACTTTATAAAATGCAGGTCATGTGTATGCAGTTGTTGCAGAAGAGAACAATGAAGAAGGAACATATTACTATTTGTGTCATTGTGTTGAGCCTAAAAGAAAATTGACAAACACAATCATTGACGGAGAGGGTATTAAGTACCCAATAGGGTCTATTGTCATGACAGGAACATGGCTTCAAAGATACCCTATGAAGAATTCTGATGTTTGGTTGTTCGAGGACTTTGAAACACACAGACATATTCTTCATTTCTCTAACCTTGTTGTTGCAACAAATATTCATTTGATGAAGTATCGTGGTATTACTCATAACAAGATTTTGTGGAAAGTTCGTGAATCTGACCACGAGGCAATACTTGACACAATACAGGTTAGAGCTGATCCTGAAGGCTCACTTGATTGATTCTATGGTTCAGAGTAGAATGATTTTGAGAATTTTGTATAAATCGTCGATGAATTGTTCTATATTCACTTTTTGAATATATAAATGCCCATGAGATGATTTTTACATGTTTAGGGGCATGATTTTGTATATTTAAATGGAAATGAGTTGATTTGTACATATGTACATGCCAAATTTTGTATATTAAAATGATGATGAGTTGAATCGCACATATTGTAATGCCAAATTTTCTATAAAAACCCATGAGATGATTTATATATTAAAATGGCGATGAGTTGAATCACACATATTGTAATGCCAAATTTTATATAAAAGACCATGAGATGATTTGTAAGACATTTTTTTGTATAATCAAATAGCCAAGAGCTAATTTGACCATATTTAGAGGTAAATTTTTTAATAATATGTGACTATTTTGTGTGTCAATGTTTTGTGGCTATGTTTTGAGTATATGTGATGTGTCCCTAGTCAATCATGAGCATTCTTGATTCTTGTGTAATCATGGAGAATTATTTGATTCATTATCGGGTCATAGGGGTCATAGATTGAGACTAGATACAATTTGAGCAAAAATTGTCATTGTTGTCAAAAAAATTGTCAAAAAAGTTGTCAAGCAACTTCTACATTACGTCGATACGGTATGACTCTCGACATTCCGATGCTTTAGGATGCATGATAGTGGCATGCCTAGCATAAACCTGTCCACTCGGATATGCTCACGATGTTGGTTTGTGCACACGATGAACCAAATCAATTCTAGCCAATCTGGCAACTTTCCATTGCATGCAATTGACGGTTTTTGCAGCAGGCGAAAAAATGCTACCAATTGAAAATAGCTCTGACTCATAAAAAACCAAGACAGGCCATTGTAGAGGAGCCTCACATGACTCCACGGGTTCAAACGGTCCAACCATATGTGTCCTGGATTTGAAGAAACAGTCCGTCAAATTTTGACATTTTTTTAGACTCAGGGCACTTGAGAGATCGCACCGGTATGGTATGACTCTCGACGTTCTGGCAATTTGGGATGTATGATAGGGGAATGCCTAGTGTAAACCTTCCCACCCAGACACACTCGTGATGTCTATTTGTGCACATGACGAACCGAATCAATTCTAGCCAATCTGACAACTTTCCATTGCATGCAATTGAGAGTTTTTTCAACAGGGGAAAAAATGCTACCAATTGAAAATGGCTCTGACTCGTCAAAAAATGAGATAGGCCATTGTAGAGGAGCCTCATGCAACCCCAGGAGTTCAAATGGATCGACCATATGTGTCCTGGATTTGAAGAAACAGTCCGTCAAATTTTGACAATTTTTTGGACTCGAGGCACTTGAGAGATCGCACTGGTATGGTATGACTCTCGACGTTCCAATGCTTTATGATACATGACAAGGGAATTCCTAGCATAAACCTGCCCACCCAGACACACTCGCGACATTGGTTTGTGCACATGATGAACAAAATTTGACCATTGCGAGCGTGAGGGTGCTCTCGTACCAAACACATATTGTTGTTTATATTCATATTGTCGACTTTTGTTGTTTATATTCATATTGTTGATTACATATGCAAATATTCATTTAAATTTATTAAAGGGCAGCCACCAAATACAACGAATACACAATAATGAACTGAATACAAGGAGTTTTGTAGGGTTAATTCAACATTTTAGAAATTTTATCAAATCATATTTCATAATTGCAATGTTTTATATCATATATTTTTGTTGTTTATATTCATATTGTTGATTACATATGCAAATATTTATTTAAATTTATAAAATGACAACCATAAAATACAATGAATACAAAATAATGAACTCAGTACACATTTACTAGATCGAATATCGATATTTATATATATAAAAAAAGGCATGTCTACCAAGTCAATACAAGTATTACAAAAATGTGGCATATGCCATGTCCAAATCGATATACAATAAAAATGTAGAATATATCTACATGTATTGGTCATTCTATGACCAAAACTAACACTATATGATCCTAAACTTGTGGTGGATCATCAAAATTAAGCCTCTTCAATGCAGTACGCAGCTTTGTAGATGGCTACAATTTACCATAATTCAAAAGCCAAGTTAGAATTCTTTTGTAGAAAATAGTTCACAATTAACAACATAACTATGCATTTAACTTTAATTCCTTTGAAATTGAAATGTAGATTACCTCATTGGCTGATATAGGAGATAATGTCTTCACTCTCCTCTCCTTGTCACTCTTAGGAGTTTTCTTGAAGACATACTTAAATGGATCCACGTTATGGCCGTACTGCGAAGGGGTCTATTGTAGATTAAATGTACAATTAATACAATGCACTAACATAAATATATCAAAAACACTTAAGAGCTATAATATAGAGAACAATGACATACCTGTGCTTGAGATGCTTCTCTAATGGACTGAGAATGGCTAACCATCGATGTAAAAACTATCGCTATTACCTATACAAAAAATGTTCAAAGATTAAATAAAATTAATATAATGATAAGTATTGAAGGTTAAAAGCAATTAATTTTACATATCAAACAAAAGTGTACCGGATCCTGAGATACTTCTCCAGTGCAAGGAGGAGGGTTCGCCATTGATGAAATAGGTATGGATATTTCCTATATGAAAAAAATATAAGATTATAATATATCACAAGTTCACATGTATGCGTGCATATAATCATGAAATCAAGAAAATAAAGTAGAGATACATACCTCCACCCTCTCTTGATCCATGGGCAAATCAGGGGTGAATCAGGTGCATTCAACAAATCCACATAGCTCAATGGCCGTTATACAAGTAAAATAGACAAAAAACACTAATCAATCTACAAACCCCAACTAATACTTGATTTCAACATTTTCAAACAATTTAACAAATAAAAATGTGTTCAATTACCTTCTTCCCACGTTTTGGCATCTTCAAGGAATTCTTTTGCTTAGGACGAGCCCTAGACGCGGAGGGGGTACCCTAAAAAAACTAAATTAACATGAGATATTAGTAAAGATAATAAATTAAACATAATTTTAAAATTCTAAAATGAAATGAGTTGCATATTCCATCAAAATAATACATAAAAAGGGTTGTACAAAATATGATACCGTATAGCCTTGTAGGCCAAAATTGATCACTGAGAGCGTGATGTCATCAATCTGGGACATTTTGTCCCCTATCAACACCTACAAACCAAAAATTGGACCAAGAATTAAAGATAGTTAGTATATCTTTTATTTTATTGAATTCAAAGTGTACTATTCTATTTTAACATGTTACAAAATTTATACCATAGACATCGAAGTTGTAGCTATAGTAACTAGGGGAGGAGTATGGGATACTGTTGTTGCATCCTGAAATGCATATTATTTGTCTCAATTTAAATTGATGTATAAATGAAAATTAATTTATGTAATTACAAATTTAAAGTGACTGATAAATAAAATGCTATGAATTCAAATTCAACACACCTATGTCTGTGGCTCATGGGAAAACACCATGTCTATCAACTCATCTGTCAGCACGAAATCCTCAACCATGTGGGCCTGACATCTACTCCCGCAAATCATGCACAAATGAGATGAGGATCCATCTGCACTAGCTGCATCATCTATCCCTAAGAATATCCCTGAGAAACTAACACACATATGCTGGATGGGCTCTCTGTCGCCACCTAAAGGCTCATCATCCACACTAATACATTCGAAGCTGATTTTTGATGACCATTTGTCAAATTTATGATGAATTTTCATCGAAGTGCCAACAAAATCAACCGTCAAAAACTCGGCATTGGATTGGTCGACGATGCCATGCCCATCAAAAATACGACAATCCAATGGACTCTGCCAACGGTCAAAGAAGTCATCGGAATTAGTAGATTTTGTCGTAAAGCCAATGGCAATTTGGAACTCCACATCGACGGTGATGCTATTTATCTGATGCTTGTGTCATAGGTCCATTCGGAGACATCGACGATCGTCCAACTATGAAGTGTCATCGCACGTACAACATCCTCATGGGATGTTTGTGTGGTTTGAGCGGGAAGTGTGACGACTCCAGAACATTTCACCGACGAGAACATTGTATGTCCACCAATTACATCGTTAGTCGAAAGCTTGGTATTCATCATAATTTTGACGATGATAATTTTTATCAAAAAATAATTATTATTATTAGCTAGTCATTGATATGTACAGCAAATGATATTCTATCCCCACCACCTACCAGTAGGGGCATAGGTTTGAAGCTAATATGAGGTGCATGGTTCCAAGCTAATATGATCAGGCACACCATGGTTGAGATGGTCCAACTCCCTAGTCGCATTCTATGACTAAGCTCATGCCATATCTAAATCAAAGACATCTCAAATACATCATCGGTGGAAAGCTGTAAAATGCCATTTTCATACATAAGCAAGACATACACAATTGGGCACAATCACCAAGAG
The DNA here is from genome assembly GCF_030272615.1 of Cryptomeria japonica. Classification (NCBI taxonomy): domain Eukaryota; kingdom Viridiplantae; phylum Streptophyta; class Pinopsida; order Cupressales; family Cupressaceae; genus Cryptomeria; species Cryptomeria japonica. Next base: position 336,212,237 of record NC_081411.1, on the reverse strand, counting down.
AATGGTAAAAAGTGTGTTTGAGATCATTGTCCTAATTGTGGTGTGGTCACAAAGAGATCACCGTAAATTTTTCAACCTCTTCGTGACCACACCACAATTAGGACAATGATCTCAAACACACTTTGTTCTCTTGGTGATTGTGCCCAATTGTGTTTGTCTTGCTTATGTATGAAAATGGCATTTTGCAGCTTTCCACCGATGATGTATTTGAGATGTCTTTGATTTAGATATGGCATGAGCTTAGTCGTAGAGTGAGACTAGGGAGTTGGACCATCTCAACCATGGTGTACCTGCATATGTATATAGTTTTGTGTATTCATTACAAATTTTCATTTAATTTTGAGCATTTTGGTTAGCAAATCAGGGGTGCACTTTACATTCTTGTTGTTATCCAATTCACTTACTTTAGCTCTGTTTCTTTCTTCAAATTTGGGGTCTAGAGCTCCTCCCTAAGAAGAGATTGTTGGTTTTGTCTCCCCTACTTTGGTTGGAGAGTTTCTTGTTATCTCTGGTAGTTAGACCACAAAGTTTAGCTTTTCTTAGATTCATTAAGCTTTTTATTTGTTGTGTAGTGTCTTTCTTGATATGCTTGATTAGGATAGTGTTTAATCTTTGATTTGCTAACCCTAATGACTAACATTTGTTTCTTGTGCTTCTCTTTGTGTGTGTAGCAATCAAATAGGTTTTTCTAACTATCCTTCTTTTTGCAAAGCATCATATCATATACATATTATGTATATATCTATATATCTACATATACATATATGACCAAATCCTATATATCATTTGGTTTGATTTTATTATTGGTTGTTTTCACATATGATATTATTATAATACCTAATGTTATATCCCTATTTATTTTTGTTATCCAATTTTCATTTATATGTCAATTGCATTTAATAGGGGTTTTTTTGTTGTTAGCATCTTCATGCTTTGAGTCTAAATTTTAATATCCTGAAGCTTATTCCAGTCTTTTCTAAGGTCCTAGGTCCTTGTTGTTTTGGAAATCTCATTAAAAGGATCCAAAAGGTTTCAAATGTACCTTATAAATGAAAAGAAGGGCTATATTCTTATGATCATATTGTAAAAAATTTAGAAAAGAAGCACATTCATGTGACTTCATGAAAGAAAAAGTTTTTTCCAAAAGAAAATACTTTGGAGGGAAGGTCATTTAAGTCTTCAAATGCATGTTCTACATGTGACCAATGATTAACTTGAGTCTGAAGAAGTCAAACTTGGTTTTGACATAGCTGGACTTGGGTTTTCATGCAAATACCCTATTAGGGAGAGGGACCAGTAGTTGTGAGGGGTAACTTTGTCAACATGTAGCCATCACGTGGAATATCATAAGACCTCCAATTTTTTTAGAAATGTAAAATGGACATTTAACTATCTAAAAATTAAGGATTGAAGGTGTGACTTTGTTACCAATTTTTTGACTTCAAGAGATAAAAAATAGAATTATTATATACCTCATGTCTTATCATGAATTTAGGAAAGTTTAGAGAAAGGATTTATTAAATACCTTGAAGGTGTCTATAAGGTTGAGCTTATTTAAAAGGATGAGATTTCACAATGCAAGGTTTGGAGGGAAAATAATTCACTTGAAAAGGCATTTTAACTCAAAAGATGTAAAGACAAATAAAATTCTTTATTTATTTACAAAAGTTTTCTAAAGGCCTCCTTCCACGTGATTATCAAGAAAATCAATTTCATGCATAGCTTGGAGGGAAATATAAAGCTAAAAGTATAAGCTTTCATGTGATTTTAGGGTTTTCATTCTTTTTCAAATGAAAAGAACCATTTATAGCCAGTTTTTAGAAGTTATGCTAGGGTTTTGTTGGGTCTCAAATCAACAGATTGGATAGGTTCTAAGAAAATGCCAACTCCTATGATCAAACCCTCCAATTGACTTGGCCAACTTATAGAGTGAACCTATTTGGTTACTAACTCTCTCACTTTAGGCTCTGCAGGACCTAGGTGGGTATACCTACTCACTAGTTGTTCCTTCAACTAATGCTTTTTATAGAAGATTTAGTGTCTGACTTCCCCCTATCTCAGAATGGCATCAGTTCCTAGAATGGAGATATAGCAAATGAGTTCAAGATTGTTGTTGTAGAAGCTATTCGATCTTGGTGCTTGAAATTTATATATACACTATTGCTAATTTACCCTAGAATTCCTACTCAAATACTCCTATTATTCTTTATGTGAAAGCATGAATTGATGAGTTGTGTTTTATAGATGACCAGTGCCTTTCTTTGTTGTTTGGGCTACAAAGTCTTTATATTTCTTTAGGACTTATTGTGTAAACTTATGAGACAATTTTTAAACCCACCCCCTCTCGATGAGTCTATCAATTACTATTTCTTATGAGCTCTACTTCGATGTCTTTATTGTAAATTGCTTGAATGAATTTAACTCTAACCTTAAGAGACCATCCAAGGAAGAAATACGAGGAACAATTACAATTCGCAAGTAAATCTTTTATTCAAATCTACAATATGAAACACAGAGTTTTACTGGAAGAACACAAGTAACCTTATCTCCTTTAGATAATATCACAAGCAACTGCTTGCAGAAAAATGCAGTAATCCACAATGGTTTGAATCCACTTCCAGGATTCACTAAAATGCTTCATTTCAGTTTTCTACCTTATTGTTTATAGGTGGAAAGCTTGAGGTTCAATGTCGAACTTGGTTGCTCTGATACCATATGTAATATTCCATTAATTCTATACTTAAATAAAATAAATTGTGATCTATATTAAGATAAAAAATTGAGCATTTCAAAATAAAACATAACTACTCCAGTTGAAGGAGAAAACTAACTAAATGTTCTTCAACATAATAAGAATCTAACTAATTTATCTAAAAGGAAGGTAATCTTTTAACGACAAAAAACATTGAATAAATATTATTAAGCTAATCAATATGAGAAAGGAATTCAAATGCCAAGTTTCATTTTTGAGGGAAGAGATAAAGGTTCAGAGGTTACAATTCATTTAACTTTCCAACTGAAACTTTTTGTATCAAGCCTTGACAAAGTTTGGAATAGGGAGAGCATCATCAAGGGCTTCTCCATTCAATCGTAGACTTTCCAGTCTCCCATGCCCCTTCCAATTGGAAGAGACCCAACCCTTCATGAGGGTGCATTCTAAGGATTGGGTCTCTTTTACATCTATCCATCTGATCTTAGTGTTCAAAACCTACATGCAACTAGTTAGTCACACACTATAGGTAACCCCTAACTACTATGAACATCTGACTAGTAGGTGTATCTAGTTCTTGTGATCTAACAATCACTTAGATAAAGCATCACCATCTTGGCCAAGGTTTTAACATTGCAAGCACCAATGTGTTGTTAGTGTTCACCTCCCTTTCTCTACTTGTACATCCAATTCTTGAGCTCAACAAACTCACTAGTTACCAACCATCTAAACAAGCCATCTGCTTAATGTGTACTAATAATAATGGTTATTAATGACCATCATATGATAAATAGCATACACTTGAGCCAACTAACTCACTGGTTTACTAACCAACTATCTAGCGAACTGCTTAATGTCTACTAAGAATAATGGTCATAAATGACCATCATAAGATAATTAACATACACTTGAGTCAATTGATTCATTGGTTACAGAACTTCTAGGTTTAGCTGATCCAATTCGTTACATGACAGTCTCATGTCTACTGACATTAACGGTTTACAAGGACCTTCATGGGATTGTGACATAACCTAACAAGCCAACTACTACAAATCCCCTATCTCTAACAAGCTTCAACTGTCATCATGGAATTAAACCTAATACAACATTGGTTCCCTTATTTAGCTAAATTAACATATCATATTATGACTCAACAAAAAATACGGTTCTAATATATTTTTTTGTCTTTGTATATTCCCAAAAGTATGCATCTAATTGATGATAAGAATCCTTCTTCAGGTCTTGCAACCATGGAGACTGGTTATAATATGATTATAACTGATGTACATTGATTCCAAGATGAACCATATTCAGTTTAACTATGAGTTAAGAGTGGAAAACAAATAAACATAGAATAGCTGCAATACTCGGCTATTATGCCCTCATGGGCTAGCAATCATATTCTATAGTGAATGCTCTGAGGTTGCTACTCAACCATACTATGCACAAGATATGAATGCAGTATTCAATTTTCTTATGAATAAGGTAAGACAGTGTATTCAATGAAAAGTAACTGAATATCGTCATGATTTATATCTGTGAATAAATTTATCTTCCTTAAGTTCAAGACTTGATAATGAATGAGTAAATCATTTAGGCTCTACAATTTATTTTAACAAGAAAGATCATGAACATGCAATAGCTATACATCGGCTACTCAAGGCAAAATTTACACGGCTATGCAAAACAGAATAATCATAGTTAGGCATGATGGTATGTTCATAGCTATCAGAGCAAGATTCTTTTCAATTCATTTTACTTTTTCTTTTAATGAGTAATATTTCCACAGTCAATTAGTGATACACGATTAACCTCTACATTTCAGTCAGATATGAAATAGATACATACCTAATGTGAGAGGAAATGAGGAAGGAAATACCCCTCGAATGCAACATTTACATGACTATGATAGAAGAGAATCTGGAACAGTCTTTGTTTCCTCCTTCTTTCACCACTACTAAAAGTTCACATATGCAAAGGAAAAACAACTGATTATATGTTTCCTCCTTCAGGTTTTAATGTCGAAGAAACCTGGGGCTTCAGTGACCTCCTTTATTTTTCCACCGAAATACCTCTTCCATCGATATCACTATGCCCCGTCGATGAATGGATCTATTGTCTCACCGCAGCCTTTCTTTATCCTCTCTTGTCATCTTCCACCAATAAAGTTATATTGGTGAAACAACACATATCAGAGACATGCCTTTTAGCCTCCTTGAAACCTATTTCCTCATCAATATATATCTGATGTCCATCGGGTTTCATGTTGAAGAAACCTTGGGCTTCGGTAACTTCCTTTATCCTTCCATCGAAACACTTTTTCTATCGACATCACTACACTCCTTCGATGAATGGGTCTATTGTTTCATCAAGACCATCTTTCTTTTGATGATTTGATTCCACTATCATCTTTCATCAATGAGCTCATTAGTAATCTTCCTTGATAAATTTGCATCGGTAGAACCACACATATCGGTAACATGCCTTTTATCCTCCTCGAAACTCATATCCTTATCAATATCTTTTATCGATGTATCTTCCTTATGTTTGATCGATATCATTCTTTCGATAAGAATGCTTCTTTCGGTAAGTTTCCTTCATGTTGTGCCGTTGGTATTATTTCCTCGGAATCCTTTTCCCGTCGATGAAACTGTCTCTGCTTTCTTCAATATCCTCTTTTGGTGGATTCATTGCTTTCAATGAGTCCCTTTTAGAGTTCATCGGTGTTACCTTTCCTTCGATACCCTTTTTATATCGATGAGACATCGTTGGGTCTCATCGATACTATTTGAATTTTGGATATTTCGATAGAATGCTATTAGACTTGTTCGATAACTTATGGGTTACTACGGTATCAATGAAAATGATGGTTTCTTCCAAAGATAGATGGCTTCTATGATTTAATCTCTCAAATCAAGATATTTTGCTTAATTCAGATTTGATGCTCAACAGGTTCCACAAGCTACACCTTCAGTTTATGTCCTAGTACGTCACCGCAAGGAGCAAGGTTTATAATAAAAGGACTGCATGCAACAGTCAAAGGGTTACTTCAAAGTTTGAATGAGGGGTTTGCCTCTTCGATGAAGGAGTTTCATAAAAATATGAAGAGAATCCATAAGGACATTTACAAAGCACCTCAGGCCAACACCATGCAAACCACATGCAGAGTTTAGGCATGATAGAAGTTAGCATCAAAGCTTCTAGAGAGAAATTGTCATAGTCATAACAGTAGATATCCATATTTGGAGGTAGGGTTTTCAAAACCCTATTTTAGAATTTTTAGTATCTTATTGTTTAAATCATGCATTGGATACGCCTACAGTAATGATTCAAGCAAAAGTTGAGTTAAAGGAGAAATCTGATTATCTATAAAAAATAATATAGTTTCAGCTTTGTGTTATGACAACATCTATAAGTTTTTCAATGCTTTCTTTCTCACCATAAGGGTTCCACATATTATTTAAAAGGGTTGATTGTCTTGCTAGATTTTCTTTTTCCTTGAAGTGAGCAAATCCCTAGGTCTCTTTTGTTCCCTAGGATAGCTTAGAAAGTATAGTCATGCAAAAGTCATTTAGTGAAATCATGAAGAGTTTTTAACCCCAAAAAAAATCTCAATCATAAATAGAAAAGGTGCAATAGTAGGATTGACACAAACTAGATAAAGATCAAGTACAGGAAGCAGTAAGAAAGGTCTTTTACATATAGGGTAATAAAAGTAATGAATAGTGGCCCAAAATTATTCAAAAGGTCAATAAATAGAGGAAGCTCAAGAGTCAAATTCAAAAGACAAAAACATCATATGATCATTGAGCAGTGATATGAAATGCAAATTATAGCAAGGTATTGTGACTATAAGATAGAAACCATCCTAGGAGCCTCCAATATATCAAAAGTTGAGAAAGTAGCAAGCTTACTATACAAAGACAATGATCACTATAAAGTTGCAGTCAAGTTCAAAGCATTAATTTGTGGCAACAAAGGGTTTCATATGGGGATAGAGCAATCTCATGAAATATCATGACAGTCATAATCATAATCTAAAGAGTAGTCAAATCTTTAAGATAGATTGGTGATAGTGCAGTCATTCATTAATTGTTTTGGACATTTCAAGCTATGTTTTCCTAATAGATGGTCAAGTATAGAACAACAACACTCAGAAAATACAGTCTAGAGAGATTGCAGTCTACAATAAAGCCAGTAGGTAGTCATACCTAGTACCAAATAAAATGACAGTAATCAAGTCTACTGAGTGAAAAAGAGCAGGGTATAAGTTTATAAAAGGTCTTTTCAAACCTTAACAACAAAAAACACGTTATTGTTGCAGCATTGTCAAAACTTGACAAGAACAACACCTTATAACCTCAAGAGGCATAGCATTCATAGGGTAACTCATGTCAAATGTGTAACTCAATACAATAAATAATCTTAGTTTGTAGCCCTATAGCATCATAATGCAGTCCTTGACCAAGTATGCATACAAGAAACATCTAGTTCTATTAAGGCACAAGCATCAAAGTTAGAGGTTATGACAACTAGTCAAAAACATCAAGTACAAAAAGTTTAGTCTCAGTCACTAGAACACAATTTGCAACATGCATTATGAGTTGTCCTCCTTACAAATAGTGCAACATTAAAAAGGTATTATCAAAGCTACAACCACAATTAAAAGAGGAAGCTTACAAAGATAGGACAAAGCTAGGTACAATCATAAGTCAAGGTAAATACATAGTTCAAACTCAGTCTACAATAGTTAAGAAGTGCAACAGATGACATGAGAAGTCTAAAGAATTATTATAGCAATCATGAGTCAAGGATTAATGAAGAGATTTTTTGCATCCATGATACAATCCTTAAAAGCATCCATGATACAATCTCAAACACACTTTTTACCGTTCTCTTGGTGATTGTGCCCAATTGTGTATGTCTTGCTTATGTATGAAAATGGCATTTTGTAGCTTTCCACCGACGATGTATTTGAGATGTCTTTGATTTATATATGGCATGAGCTTAGTCGTAGAGTGAGACTAGGGAGTTGGACCATCTCAACTATGGTGCGCCTGCATATGTATATAGTTTTGTGTATTCATTAAAGATTTTCATTTAATTTTAATCAACTAAAGAGCAATATTCATGACTTATAAGTAATAAAAAAACTTACAAGGATGAGGCATATTCATTACTTACAAGTAATAAAAAAACTTACAAGGATGAGGCATAAATTCATAACTTTTGTAGTCCTACCTTGGATATCAACACTAGAAGCAACTCGTATTGTTCGTGTACAGACAAGACAATATGGGAGTTCATTATACCCAGCAACTTGTGGTGTTGTTGTTCATGTTGGCTCTGTTGGACCCTGCAATTAAGATTCAATATACATTATTCAATAAGATTAACTATGCAACATAATGAAATATTGAAAAGTGTGTTATCTTGTTGAGCTTTACTTGGTTTCGAGAATAGTTTAATATTCTCTACTTAACAAGACCAACCACGTGAAGGTAGAAGCTCATTTGGCCCCTCCCCCCCCCTAACATCACTCTAAATTCCCCATTAACATCTTATAACATTCATTCATTCTTTCTTGCTACCATGAATAAAATATAGCATTCATTCATTAATATCACATAACGTTCATTAATACATAACATTGATTAACATTAATTAACACGCAACATTCATCAATATTAATTAACACATATCATCCATAACCATTAATTAGCACATAATTACATTCACTAGCACATAAAAATCAGTCATTATCAAATAAGTTAGATTACAATCATTTCTTTCTTTATTTTTTCTTTGAAGCTATGAAAAGACTAAGTGGAACATCAGTTTCTTCATCATTTCCCCCCTCTGCAGATGTTTCGCCAACTACTCGTGATCTCGATGTATGCCTAGTCCTATACTGAGGATGAGGACACTGAAGTTAAGGGGGGCCCTCTGCAATAACAAAGAAATGGGTTGAATTCAAAAAAAAAAATTATTATTGTTACAAGTATTTCATTAATTTAGAGAACATAATTGTTGTTCTCTTTACCTGATGGGGCCACATCATTTTGTGTAGCCTCAACCTCAACATACTGAACACCCTCTAGATCATCTAGAGTTGAAATACTAAAGGTTACATTAATGCTGAACACCAATTGCAATTATATTTGTTTAAAGAAATAACAGTGGTCCTCTTTACTTGAGTGGGGAACATCACATTCTTGATGTTGTGTACCCAGATCATGCTCCACTTGCTCACCACCGACTACATGCTCTAAAATATTAACAAAAATGGTTACATTAATTACTACTCTAATTACAAATTAAGATGTTTAATTGTATTAATAGCTAAATAAATAAATTTGAATAGAAAATGAATACCTCCATTACTGGGATGCACATACGGACCTTCATGTGCAGGTGGTGTTTCACAATTAGCAGGCTGCATTCCAATGACATGCACATTGTTATCATTGCTTGCTTATTTAAAACAAATATAGTCACTTTATGTTGAAACTCAACATCAATTAGATTATTGGTAAAGTATTCAATTTGAAACAACTTCCATTTAGCATATTTACCTGTGTGACGGATGCACTCAAATGTTGTGCATGCCCACTCAATTCTCATAGCCAATCAGCCACGGCTGAATAGCCTTGCTGGTAGACAATTCTCTTGTCATCTTCTATGGGTGCTCTATTGAATTCAAAGCCCTGCATTTTTGCTTAGTACCGTGAATTTTGCTTGCATTGTTTGATAAAAAAAAAAACGTTTGCAATTTATTAATATTTTGATGCAATATTTCGTTTACATGAGATACTTACAATTCGTGCAGCAAGTTTCATGTAACCACCAGAGCCGAGTTTGTGTTGCCCATTCTTTTCTTGCCTTGCCTTGGTTGCCTTTGACGTGTCACTCAGTCTATAAAAAGTTTGAAATATGTTAGATTATATAAATATAAAGAGTAATTAATTAGTACATAATTACATTCTTAATAGTATCATGTACCTTCTTCTGGCATCTAGTGGTGTATTTCCTTTTTTCCTTTCAATTCTCTCCTTGGCATCCAAAATCAGATCCTTCCACTCCCTCTCTGGAATCATGGGGGGACGCTCGTACTTTAGGTTCCTCTCCAAATGGATCTTGTATTGGTCCCTCACATACTTTAGATATGTGCCAGCTTTTTCAAGAAGCTTGGTTTTGTCAAAGGTGTCATTTCCAAACCACTCAACCATTTGGTTTGTCAATTCATCTTTTAACCTTTTTTCTTGGTCATTCCACCTTTTAAAGCAAAAACAAACCTATTAGATTCAGAAATGAACTGAAGCTACATTTATTACACTTCAAGAAATAGATCAAAGGAAAACTATTCTAGCAATGATATGAAATCAAAAGTGGATTAGGGTTAGTTCACATATGATGTACCACATTTTACGTATGGTGGGCCCAAATATCTACAATGCAATGTCACTAAGATGTTTATAGAA
>NC_081411.1:336189546-336197046 GCF_030272615.1 Cryptomeria japonica | reverse complement strand
TTCATTTTTTTGTAACATAATGAAAAGTACGCGTACGCACAGTACTTAAATACATACTAAAAACACAAGAACATGAATTACCTTAATGAAGGTATGCCAATCATGCATTTTCATCCCTGGCCCAAATTCACTTTTCTTTGATATGAGATTGTTTATGTTTGCAGCAAATCCTGTGGGAAATTGAATTTTTCGTATGACTTCTTTTATAGCATTGTTTTGCTGGTCCGTTAATAAACAAGGAAGCTCACTTATATTAATCTAGTCTCCGTGGCTATTTGATTGAATAACATTTATCATTGCATGATTGGAATCCTGAATGTCACTACATATTTTGACAATTTTTTCTTTGTCACACCTTCCGTCTAATATTTTCCATACTGTCTCTATTATATTCTTTCCAATATGCATACTATCAAACAAATGAACAATTTGTAACTGCTCGTAGTAGGGCAACCTACTAAATTGTCGGGGATAACTTTTTAGTCCCTTAGGAAGGTGGTCATTTATGCCTTCATGACCTTCATTATCATCAATCACATCATCAGTAAACAAAACAAAATAGAAAAGATATTTTATGACAAACCAATAGATGGAATGGCATTACCTTGACGATTAATTCTATTATATTCCAACTTCCATAGGTGAGGTGTCATTCTTCATGGCTTTGATGTATTCTCTTCTTTCCCATTGAAAAGATATTTTTCAGTATTTCGATACTTATGATTTTTGTGGAGAAAGTGCCTATACTCATCAAACACTTGCTTTCCTAAACTTTTTGAATGACGAGATGTCATCTTTGGACCACAAACAGGACATGCAAATTTTCCCTTTGTTTGAAGACCTACAAGATAATGTATAATTGGATTAAATATGATAATTTTTTGAATTATAATGTTCATGCACAACTTAAACACTATAACATGCCACAAAAATGTGTTAGCCCCGGGGCATCATGTATTGTCCATAGAAGCATCGCATGGAATTGAAATTGTCTTTGTCCTATTGGTCTAGAGACGTCATACATAGTGACACCATTCCATAACTCCAGCAACTCGTCGATAAGAGGCTCAATATATACATTCATATCTTTAACTTGGTACTTACCTAATCGAATGAACAAAAACATTACTTAATTATTATGACCATTTTACTGCAATATTTATAATTAAATTTAGACGACTATATTTAAATGATAAAATACCTAGAACAATCATTACCAACATTGTGTGCTCCCTCTTTATTAACATCCATGGAGGAATGTTATTGTTGATAACAAAAACAGGCCACACTGAGTAAACAGATCTCATCTCTCCAAATGGATTAACACCATCCACTACCAATGAAAGCCTGAGATTACGAGGTTCTTCTTTAAAGTGTGGTCACTTTTCCTCTATGTCCATAAATGTTGAACCATCCACAGGCATTTGAATAATGTCATCTTGACTTCTATTGCGTGCATGGTAATCCATAAATTATGCCAAGCTAGTGCACTTGAATAATCGTTGCATACATGGAATAATGGGAATATAGCGAAGAAGCTTGCGAGGAACCCTTTTTGTTATTTGATCTTTCGATATCTACTAATATGACATTCAAGGCATTCAGTTTGAAATTCATGTTGTTTATGATATATAATATGATCATTGGGACAAGCATCTATTGCTTGATACTCCATTCCAATATCTTTCATAACGGTAGATAATTCTCAATATGAGCGAGGTAGAATATTTGATGGTGGTAACAAAAACTCACCTATCAATCTACTACAAAAAAATATAATTTGTTATAATAAAGAATATTAATGGTACAACATGATTCACAGTTTATTATGACATATATGATATACCTTAACATACGTGACATTGTTATGTTGCTTAAACCATTCATAACCTTCAAGTTTACCAACAACAATACATCGGAGAGAAGAGTTGCCTGCGAGCCTTCATAAAGGGCCTCAGATGCCTTCTCAAGTAGAGGGACATCATGAACAACATCAAGGTCATCTTCATCATCATGATCAACTATGTGAGTACTAAATGAGTCATGGATCAATGTATTTGTACCATCATCCTCAACTGTGTTTTCTGGCTCATGATCGTCATCTTCCATGGGATCATTATCTTCAACTTCGATATTCACACCTCCATGTTCATCCACTTCAAAAACCATATTCTTAGGGTTGTGTTGATCCATACCATGTGCTCCGGGGTGCTCGACCTATATAAAATTGATAAACATAAATAAACCGTGATCATGATCTCATCATCACATGATTTATTATGTATATAAATTGTCAAAATGATATAATGAAAAACTTACCAATGGATGATAATCATGTCCACCTTCAATGTGACCATGCAGCCTACAATGTTTCTTCAATTGTTCCTTAATTTATGAGCTTTGATGGGGGTGCAAAAGGTATCCACTTTTGGAGGGGGTTCTCAATTCTCTTTTATCTCTCTCTTTTGTGGGGGATGTCCTCTCTATTTCTGGGGGGGTTTCTTTTCCTTAGTCTTGGGTGTCACTTCTTCTCTTTCGGGGGGAATAATTTGTGAATGGGTACATAGAATGGCCTCATTTTCTAGGACCCATAATACTTTCACCCACCTATTTTGCACATGCTTAAGGGGGGGTGTTAGTGTAGGTTTATATTTCCTCTTTTTTTTTCTTAGGGCTTTCCTACACTTAAAACTTTTTTTTTTATGATTAATAATTTAAGTATTAGTGTGAGTGGGTGCAAGGTGTCAATATCTTTCATAGGAGTTACACTTTAGTATTTTAGGATATTATGGAAAACTCCTTCCATTGTTCATATTTTTCACCTCTCTTCTATCTCATTTTCTATATATACTCACCTCCTAACTAATCTTCTCACTACATTTTTAGAACTCTATTTTCTCTTGCATTATTATAATACTATTTTTATTCTTTAATATTTTCATTTATCTTTTGGAGACTAACTCTATGTTGTTATTTTATTTTATATCATTTACATTAATAGTCTATTTCTATTTATTTGCACTATATAGTCTAAATTATTCATCATTTTATCTGAGAGTGAACCCACAATAGTGGGTTACACTTTTTGGAGTCCTTGGCCTGCCAATGAAGGAATATTTTTCAAATTTTGTGAAGTTCTTAATAAATTGCCCAATGGATCAGGCATTTGATTTGTTTCAACCAAAGATCTGAATTCTTGTTTTGCCCACCAGTGGAATATATCCCCAACAAGAGCCGTTGTTATCCCCAAAAAATGGGTTTCATTGAGAAATATTGAAACCCCATGAAATTTTTTGAATATTTTTGGTGGGTATGTTCTTTTTGATTATTGACCTTCTATTTTGGTTCCATGATGGTTAGGTCTTCTTGCAAAGGGGTTGTCATCATTTGGAAACCCACACCAGTTTCTCATCTATGTTTCGAGTCAGTAATATGAAGGAATGCAAGTGAATTGTAATGTTTTTATTTGCCCGAGGGATGTTCTGTAGTTTGACTTAATGCATGTGTTCTAAGTGCTGGAAGGTGTGTCCCAAAACATAGAAGCTTGCTTTGTAATAAGGGTATGGTAATTTGATGTGGCAACCAAGTGGGACTCGGAACTCGGTGAGGGATCTTTCTAAAGTTGGTTGAGCCTTGAGTTTCACCACATGTAACTTGAGGTTTGATCCTCGACAAGTGTCTTCTCCCTATTTGGGTGAGGGGTTGAGAGAAATGTTTGCAAAGGAATTGTGAAATAATCACTCAAGGCTTGTTGAGTATATTTCTTTCACTTCAGTGAGACCCGATTGGGACATGAATGTGTCATCAAATAGATAAAGTAAATGTTGATGTGTCAGCTCAGCACACGGCTAAACATGTCATACAGCTTCAACGAACCCCACTTGATAGGTCTAGCTTGGAATATGTGGGGCCTATTGCATTAACTCAGAACATAGTGAGAGGGTGATGAATGTTTTACTAAGTTCCTAAGTACGAGTAACTAAGGGTTTGTTGCTCAGAATGCGTTAGATTATGTCCTCTATTATTCAAGTAAAGAGAAGAAGTATTGGGTGATCCAAAAAGGATGCTAGGGGGAATGACAATCACTGATATCAAATGTCAAATCAATTGATACTAGCAGTTGTCAACATTTCTCTAAACCAATGGCTAAGATCAAAGGAGGAGGTTGGCACGAGTGAATTAAAATGCATAGGGACTCAGAAGCGTAATTTTATGGCTAAAGGATGACAAAATCATGGCAACAAGTTAAGCTCTAGAAGGATAATTAGAAAATCCTTGTGGGCAGTAAAGACAACGAGTTCAAAGCAGTGGCAAATGACTCCATGACTATAGGTGGCACAATTTATTTTTTAAAAGAATAAGTTGAACTAGGGGTCAAAAGGTGATTAAAGGAATTTAAAGGCATAAAGCAGGAAAGATATCTTGCATGTGCTACTATATGAGGAAGGGATATTTTTAGAACTTCCAAGTTTTCTTATAAAGAATAAAAGTCCACATATTGGCTAAGTATGATTATCAAGATGATTCTTATAAATTGTTTGAGAATAGTTTCAGAGATGAGGTGCTCATCTATAGGGCAGGATTCTGCATTTTTTAAGTGTATATTCTATGATACAGGATAGACAATAGTCCAGTAGACTATTTTATAGCCAAAGGGGTTTTGAAAATCAAATTGATAACCAAAGGGGCTTTGAAAGACCTTTTCAGTCACAAGGAACCTTTCAAGGGTTATCCATAATTTCCCCTTCACCACCAAATTACAAAGAGTAGCGGAAGAGGAAAGAAAAATAACAATGAAAGGGGGTGGATGGTTTAGATGCAAGGAGTGTATGAGCCAAAGAGATTATGGAAGCTGCAACCCCCCCTTTGATTAGAGCATTTCTCTTTGAGCTCCTATTTCCACTTGAATGGCTTCCAGTCTAGAACGTTGAGCTCCTCCTTTAGTTTTGGGGATGCTCCACTTATTTTGTCATGGAACTCCTCTTCAAGGATCTGTGTAGCTCCTCTTCTAATTGAAATGATGACAAGAATGCCTCCTCAAATACATCTACAATGCAATGGTGGCACGGCTCAAAACAATTAGACAACAATAGTAAATCTCCTGGGGTAATTAAATGGAAATGCATCTCTTGGGGTAAATAAAAGGAAATGGGTATGATTTGAAAACTGTCTTTGTAATGTTATTCATATTGTAATGTAGGAGATTGCAATCTTTAACATTGTCAGAAGGTGGACAAGGAAATGAGATTAACATCAGCAGGCTTATCAACTCTTTGGTACCCATTGTTAGTAAATCTAAAAATTATTCTCCAGTAAGTTATATAAATTGCATGGCTAAAAAAAGTTATAACAATTAAGAAATAGGAAATATCCTCCTGAGTCTAGTGGAACTCAAAGTGAAGAAGGTTATGAAAGCCTTGTTATGTTGCATTTTCTTGTCCACAATCTGTTGATGGGGTTAAATGTATGACCTAGGTGTTCAATTCCATGGCTTGGGGTCATGGTGTCTCTTAGGATTAAGGGTAGCAAGAAAAATAACGAACATAAGGAAAGGAATATTATGAATGGATAAAGGAACTATTAAGATGGTGATGGATAGGAGAAAGGTGACTTATTATGGAATCTAAGATAAGTAAGTTTAACAATTTTATCTAGGCTAGGGGACTATATATGGAAATGTAAGTTTATGGAATGTGATCCATAGGAATGGACATGTCAAGTGGCTCTTGAAACCATGTTTTACATTTTTTATCGTTATTTTTTATTAAGATCAAGGAAGGAAAAGGGAATATGGATAGAGATAGGATATGGTTAGGCTATGCAAGATCAAAAGTAGTAATGGATAATGGAAGCAAGGAATGGATAGGATAAGGGATATCAACTAAAGGGTATGGATAAGGTGAAGTAGATAGAACACATAATGCTCATGGAGATCCCTAGTCTTGTCAAGATCAAACATGGAAAATGGGAATATGGATGTATGTAGGGTGATGGATAGTGGAGTATGAAGGATAATGGAAGATGCGATAGGTGAGATAGTATGGGTAAAAGTTGCCCCCAAGATTAGATCTAGGATTTCAAAATTCTAAAAGAGATTTGTATCAAGAGATAGATTATCTTGGATTTATATTGTAGATAACCCTTGGGAGTAAATGTGAAAGGTCTCGTCATTTAGTGTATTTTTTGATGGAGATGGTGTGGATTGGTGTTCTAAATCTTTACGGGATGAAAAATGGTGGGAGAGATGGAGGCTACTTGAGGGCCTATTTCTTCATGGGAGGATGGGTCATTGCTAAACATGGGTATATGATTTTGATCTTTCTTGGAAAACATGTCTGGGAGAGCCTCTATGAGAGGGTTTAGTATGTGATTATTCTTTGGCTGACCATGTGAGTCATTTTGAGGTTTTGAGAAGGTTGGGTTTTGATTTTGGATTTGGTTTTGGTTTGTGATCTGGTTTTGATTGAAAATAATTTGGTTTTGGTTTGGGGTTTGGTGAATTTGGTTTGACATGTTTGCCTGTAACATTCGAGGTGGAATGTTAGATTTTGGGTAGAAAAGATTTGTGGTTTGCCAGTTTTGGGGTGATGTGGAGGTTTTGGTTGTGCTAATTTAAATAATTATCAGTTGTTATTTCAAGGTCTCTATTTCTTGGGCCACTATTTTTGTGGTTGATGTCGTAATACGCATGGAAGGGATAAATTCTTCGTCTTCCCTAAAAAATGAGTAATACCATTTCATGGTGTTTGTTTGTAAATTTGGGACTAGGATCAAGTATATTTAAGACAAACATGATGATGTTTTGGTTGTAACCTTGATAGTTGTCTTTGACTGATTGTTTTGATATTTGGTATTTTGTGAAAAAATTTTAAAAAATTAAAAATTTGGAAATGCTTGGAAATGAACCTATGATAATGCACCTAGATTACTATATGTTTTTGCAATTTTGAGATAATGTAAATACTAAAGAAAAAGTAGTCTAGTATCATCGAAGAGATGTCTAAACCTTGGATGGTGAAAATTTGTACAAATTGATTAGTCAAACTTGCACTAGACTAATGAGTACAAGCCCAACGAATAAGAGGATAGGGTAGACATACCCAAGATGAAGGCCAAATTAGTGATAAGAATTATTAAAGGTTTTGTTTAAATAAAATTGACCTAGATGCAACAAAATTGTGACTGGTTCTAAATATCATGTAAGTCAAATGCGAGAAAACAAAAAGTACAATCCTAATGGCCTCAATTTGTTCCAAATTTGAGATTGTTTTTGGTCAACATTTCAAAATGTTTGAAATGAGTTGTTTCTAAAGTAATAATATAATTGACAAGTATAAAAGATATATAGGTTGTTTGAATTGGACTAAAAAAACTCCAAAATATAGAGTTCACAAGACGAGCCTAAATTAGCCCAAAGTTTTTACTAGTCTAGCACAAATGAAGATAATCCAAATGCTCTTCACAATCCTAAGGAAATGTGTAGATAGATTAGGCCCATAG
>NC_081411.1:336167959-336189046 GCF_030272615.1 Cryptomeria japonica | reverse complement strand
CCCTTCCCTCCCCCTTCTCTCCCTCTCTCCCTCTCCCTTCCCCCCATGTTCTCTCCCTCTCTCTCCCTCCCCCCTCTTCTCTCCCTCTCTCTCCCTCTCCCCTCTCCTCTCCCTCTCTCCCTCTCTCTCCATCTCCCCTCTCCTCTCCCTCTCTCTCCCTTCCCCCCCTCTTCTCTCCCTCTATCCCTCTCTCTCCCTCTCCCCTCTCCTCTCCCTCTATCTCCCTTCCCCCCCTCTTCTCTCCCTCTCCCCTCTCCTCTCCATCTCTCCCTCTCCCCTCTCCTCTCCCTCTCTCTCCCTTCCCCCCCTCTTCTCTCCCTCTCTCTCCCTCTCCCCTCTCTCTCCCTCTCCCTCTCTCCCTCTCTCTACCTCTCCCTTCCCCCCATGTTCTCTCCCTCTCTCCCTCTCTCTCCCTCTCCCTCTCCTCTCCCTCTCTCTCCCTTCCCCCCCTCTTCTCTTCCTCTGTCTCCCTCTCCCCTCTCCTCTCCCTCTGTCTCCCTTCCCCCCCTCTTCTCTCCCTCTCCCCTCTCTCTCCCTCTCCCCTCTCCCTTCCCCCCATGTTCTCTCCCTCTCTCCCTCTCCTCTCCCTCTCTCTCCCTCTCCCCTCTCCTCTCCTCTCCCCTCTCCTCTCCCTCTATCTCCCTTCCCCCCCTCTTCTCTCCCTTTCTCTCCCTCTCCCCTCTCCTCTCCCTCTCCCCTCTCCTCTCCCCCTCTTCTCTCCCTCTCTCCTTCTCCCTTCCTCCATACCCCTTCCATAACTTTTTAAAGGCTTAGTAGCGCGTACACGGTACTTATTACTCATAAGCGCATATGGGGTACTATTCCCATTATTCAATACCTTGGGATAAAAATTTTAGGCTTATTAGCATGTACGTGCTACTTATCAGCCTAAATTACCGTTGGGCTTGCCAACATTTTATGGCCTAGCAGCACATATGCGGTTATCAATGTAGCGCATACACGGTTTATAGACATAGTTTTAGTTGACCAAGAACCTCAATGGCCTCAAAAGATTGAATTGTTGTTTTTATTAGTTTTTTATTTTTGCATGGTTTCAAATGATTAAATTGTGATTGTTTAATAGTTTGATTCCAAAAAATAGTGATAAGATGCATACTTATGGTTATTTATTTATTTTTGAACTTTTCTTTACATATATATGTAATATGATTCCATTTAGGTCAACCGATCTCAACCATAGGAAAGAACAAGTGAGGAACGATGGAACAACGAGAGGCTCAAAAGGAAAGACAAAGGCAACGTATGAAGAAATTGCGTGACATAAAAACAATGGGAGAAGAAGGTATGTCAACCTCAACATCTCAATTTGATTTACCGAGCGAATATAATGCACCTAATACAATTGAAGAAGAAACATTTGATAATTTGCCGTTTGAACCTAATGCAATTGAAGAAGAAACATTTGATAATTTACTGTTTGAACCTAATACAATTGAAGAAGATACCGCATTGAATAATCAATTAAATGATGAACATATTACACCTTCTCTACTTGATGAATTGAATGTACATAATGCACCGATGTTAACACCTCCTAGAATCATTCATAGGAAACCAAAGTATCTAATTGACATTGATGAGAATATATTGAAGTCAATGGCCAATAAAATGAATGAATGAACTTGTAGGAGAATGGTTAAAAGAATATGGCAAAACTCTTTTAAAAACTTAAATCAAACTGCAAGATGTCAATTAATTGTTCAAATGATTAAAAATTTGAATTTTAGAGAGACAATGAAAATTCTAGGCCTAAGATCATCTGAAAGTAATAGTGAAAGAACTATTGTCAGAAATATATTTGATGCATATCAATCTATTGGTTCAAAATCACGTAGTAAAGATTCTAATGCTACTTGACGTGTCATTACATCAACCATAATGAGTAAGAAAATAAAAAAAAATCGTTTGATAAGCAAAACAAGTAAGTCATTGAAAGTTAGTAGAACAATATTAAGTAAAGCATTAAAGAGGTGAGAACAAATAGAGGAACCTAAAAATAATTCTCTTTGGGCATTCTTGGGTAGACTACCACGCAAAGACAAGGTTGTTGTAGATGCACTAAAAACATTAATTGAATTTTTTTGGCATGACAACACAAGAGTATCGCCCAACCAAAGAGATGTTGTTAGAAGGCGAATTGGGTCTAAAAATCATGAGCCACATGCGAAACACTATTTGGATATGACTCAAACTAAATTTTATGAAAGATTCCTTCAAAAGTTTCTTGAAATAAAAATTTCTCAAAGATTTTTTGAAATGGCAAAACCTTTTTATATTAAGATTAATCATGTATGCACCACGTGTTGTTGTAGGATGCATATTGAATTTTCCATGCATTATGAAATTTTTCGTCATATTTGTTCTACTTTGCACACTAACGATGTTTTGCAGGAATGTAATATACAAGCACCTCCTAAGTCGGCAAGAGAATTTATTTCAAGTGTGTTATGTAATAGACATGATAGTTGCATTTATTATAAGATGTCTTGTTTGGAAGGTTCTTGTGCTATATGTGGTGGTTTGCAATGTTTACCAAGATGCATACATTTGGAGAACACACATGAAATTGGTACGAAACTAGTTTCTTTTGGAAAATACAAGACAGTCACATATGGAGTTAAAGATGGAAAAGATTTGAAGAGATGTGAGCTAGTGAAAAATGATATATGTGTAGCTCAATTTATGAAAATGTTTCAAGAGAAACTAGTTTATGAGTACATAATGCATACACATAGAGCTTGATGGTTAGATGAGCAATTCAAGTTGTGTAAGGACACATTTCCTCTTGGCACCATTGTCTCTATCATTGATTTCATTGAAAATTATACACTACAACCTCAAAATGAAGTGCAATCTATGTATTATCACTCTACACAAGTTTCTATTTTTGTACACATAGCATTCATGCATGCAGATGATAGCACAGAGGATAGAAAGGTTGTAAGAGAGTATCACTTCTACATAAGTGATGATCGTACTCATTTATCAGAGTTTGTACAAGGATGCTTTAAAGTTTTCTATGATAGTTTAAGGGAAAGGAACATACAATACAACTGACACTTAATATGGTCAGATAATTGCACTGCACAATTTAAGAATGCAAGGATGTTTTATTGGCTGACAAGGATGCATGTGACAAGTGGTGTACAACATTTTTGGAATTTCACTGAGGCTGGACATGGTAAGGGAGAGCACGATGGTGCACGAGCATGCATGAAAAGAGCCCTAGCCAGGGAAGAATTGAAGTACAAAGGTGGTGCTGAGTTGATAGATGCAAAAACAATTGTGCGATGGTGTAAGTCTACAATGGGTCCAGGTAATCCAGGTACGCCATTGGTTTGTAGATATTTTTGGTTGATTACTGAATCTAACATTGAAAACTATCTAGATTGTTGTACAGTTACAGGATCGAGTGACATGCACTCATTTATGAGTTCAAATTCAAGTTCACTGGTAATTTATACGAGACAGATGGTATGTTTTTGCTCTTCATGCATGTATTGTTTGTGGGAAAAATGTGAATCAGAAGAGTGGGTTGACAAATGTTCTTGTAGACCGTTGGTTCCCATTGATTCATATCAAATTCCCAAAGCACTACAATTGAGCCAAATTGAGACATCAGTGGATTTTCACCATGTATCCGACCTAGTGGATTCAGGTGATTTTTTGAGTTAATTTTTTTGCTAGTATTCTTTTTGGTTCATTTTGTTGTACATCATACTTTATTTTTGGTATTAATTAACACTTTATAAAATGCAGGTCATGTGTATGCAGTTGTTGCAGAAGAGAACAATGAAGAAGGAACAAATTACTATTTGTGTCGTTGTGTTGAGCCTAAAAGAAAATTGACAACCACAATCATTGACGGAGAGGGTATTGAGTACCCAATAGGGTCTGTTGTCGTGACAGGAACATGGGTTTGGAGATACCTTATCAAGAATTCTGATGTTTGGTTGTTCGAGGACTTTGAAATACACAGACATATTCTTCATTTCTCTAACCTTGTTGTTGCAACAAATATTCATTTGATGAAGTATCGTGGTAGACCTCATAACAAGATTTTATGGAAAGTTCATGAATCTGACCACGAGGCAATACTTGACACAATATGGGTTAGAGCCGATCTTGAAGGCTCACTTGATTGATTCCACGGTTCAGAGTAGATTGATTTTGAGAATTTTGTATAAATCATCGACGAATTGTTCTATATTCATTTTTTGTATATATAAATGTCCATGAGCCGATTTTTACATGTTTAGGGGCATAATTTTGTATATTTAAGTGGAAATGAGCTGATTTGTACATATGTACATGCCAAATTTTGTATATTAAAATGGCGATGAACTAAATCACACATATTGTAATGCCAAATTTTGTATAAAAGCCCATGAGATGATTTGTAGATTAAAATGGCGATGAGATGAATCGCATATATTGTAATGCCAAATTTTGTATAAAAGCCCATGAGATTATTTGTAAGACAATTTTTTGTATAATCAAATAGCCAAGAGCTGATTTGACCATATTTAGAGGCAAATTTTTGAATAATATGTCACACGACGTTTGTTTGTGCACACAAGGAACAGAATCAATTTTAGCCAATCTTACAACTTTTCCTTCCAAGCAACTGACGATTTTTTGAGTAGGCAAAAAAATGCTACTAATTGAAAATGGTTCTGAGTCGTCGAAAACTGAGATAGGCCATTGTACAGGAGCCTCACGTGACCCATGGGATCAAACAGATTGACCGTATGTGTCGTGGATTGGAAGA
This sequence comes from Cryptomeria japonica, assembly GCF_030272615.1. Classification (NCBI taxonomy): domain Eukaryota; kingdom Viridiplantae; phylum Streptophyta; class Pinopsida; order Cupressales; family Cupressaceae; genus Cryptomeria; species Cryptomeria japonica. The sequence goes on along the minus strand of NC_081411.1, from coordinate 336,184,254 downwards.
AACAGTCCATCATTTTTTGACAATTTTTTGGACTTAGGGCACTTGAGAGATCGCACCGATAGGGTATGACTCTCGACGTTCTAGTGCTTTGGGATGGATGACCAAGGCATGCCTAGCGTAAAAATACCCACCTAGATGCGCTCGCGACGTCTATTTGTGCACACGAGGAACAAAATCAATTCTAGCCAATCTTGCAACTTTTCCTTGCAAGCAACTGACGGTTTTTTGAGCAGGCAAAAAAATGCTACTAATTGAAAATAGCTCCGAGTCATCAAAAACCAAGATAGGCCATTGTAGAGGAGCCTCACGTGACCCCACGGGATAAAACAGATCGACCATATGTGTCGTGGATTGGAAGAAACAGTCTGTCAAATTTTGACAATTTTTTGGACTCAGGGCACTTGAGAGATCGCACCGGTAGGGTATATTCTTGACATTCTGGTGCTTTGGGATGCATGATAGGGGCATGCCTAGCATAAAAATGCCCACCCAGATGTGCTCGCAACATCTATTTGTGCACACAAGAAACAAAATCAATTCTAGCCAATCTTGCAACTTTTCCTTGCAAGCAACTTATAGTTTTTTGAGCAGGCAAAAAAATGCTAGTAATTGAAAATGGCTCTGAGTCATTGAAAGATGAGATAGGCCATTGTAGAGGAGCCTCACGTGACCCCACATGATCAAACAGATCGACCATATGTGTCGTGGATTGGAAGAAACAGTCCGTCAAATTTTGACAATTTTTTGGACTTAGGGCACTTAAGAGATCGCACCGGTAGGGTATGACTCTCGATGTTCTGGTGCTTTGGGATGCATGACAGGGGAATTCCTAGTGTAAACATGCCCACCCAGACTCACTCATGATGTCAGTTTGTGCACACGAGGAACATAATCAATTCTAGCCAATCTTGCAACTTTTCCTTGCAAGCAACTTACGATTTTTTGAGCAAGCAAAAAAATGCTACTAATTGAAAATGGCTCCGATTCATTGAAAACTAAGATAGGTCATTGTAGAGGAGCCTCACGCGACCCCGCAGGATCAAACAAATTGATCATATGTGTCGTGGATTGGAAGAAACAGTCCATCAAATTTTGACAATTTTTTGGACTCAGGGCACTTGAGAGATCGCACCGGTAGGGTATGACTCTCGATGTTTTGATGCTTTGGGATGCATGGTAGGGGCATGCCTAGTGTAAACATGCCCACCCAGATGTGCTCGCGATGTCAGTTTGTGCACACGAGGAACAAAATCAATTCTAGCCAATCTTGCAACTTTTCCTTGCAAGCAACTGACTATTTTTTGAGCAGGCGAAAAAATGCTACTAATTGAAAATGGCTCTGAGTCATCAAAAACAGAGATAGGCCATTGTAGAGGAGCCTCATACAACCCCATGGGATCAAACAGATTGACTGTATGTGTCGTGGATTGGAAGAAACAGTCCGTCAAATTTTGACAATTTTTTGGACTCAGGGCACTTGAGAGATCGCATCGGTAGGGTATGACTCTCGACGTTCCGGTGCTTTGGGATGAATGATAGGGGCATTCCTAGTGTAAACATGCCCACCCAGACATACTTGCGATGTCGGTTTGTGCACACGAGGAACAAAATTTGACCATTGCGAGCGTTAGGGTGCTCTCGCACCAAACACATTGTTGTTTAAATTCATATTGTCGATTTTTGTTGTTTATATTCATATTGTTAATTACATATGCAAATATTCATTTAAATTTATAAAAGAGCAGCCACCAAATACAGCGAATACACAATAATGAACTGAATACAAGGAGTTTTGTAGGGTCAATTCAACATTTTAAAATTTTTATCAAATCATATTCCACGATTACCATGCTTTATTTTGCCAAATTTTGTTGTTTATATTCATATTGTTGATTACATATGCAAATATTCATTTAAATTTATAAAAGGATAACCACAAAATACAAGGAATACAAAATAATAAACTCATTACACATTTATTGGATCGAATATCGATATTTATATATATTAAAAAAGGCATGTCTGCCAAGTCAATACAAGTATTACAAAAATGTGGCATATGCCATGTCCAAATCGATATACAATAAAAATGTAGAATATATCTACATGTATTGGTCATTCTATGACCAAAACTAACACTATATGATCCTAAACTTCTGGTGGATCATCAAAATCAAGCCTCTTCGGTGTAGTATGCGACTCTGTAGATGGCTGCAAAACCTCAATTCAAAAGTCAAATTAGAATTCTTTTGTAGAAATTAGTTCACAATTAACATTATAACTATGTATTTAACTTTAATTCCTTTGCAATTGAAATGTAGATTACCTCATCGACTGATCCAGGAGCTAATGTCTTCGCTCTCCTCTCCTTGTCACTCTTAGGTGTTTTCTTGAAGACATACTTAAATTGATCCACGTTATGGCCGTACCACGAAGGAGTCTATTGTAGATTAAATGTACAATTAATAAAATGTACTAACATAAATATATCAAAAACACTTAAAAGCTATAATATAGAGAACAATGATGTACATGTGCCTGAGACACTTCACCAATGGACTAAGGATGGCACACCATCGATGTAGAAACTGATGCTATTAGCTATACAAAAAATGTACAAAGATTAAATACAATTAATATAATGATAAGTATTGAAGGTTGAAAACAATTAATTTTACATATCAAACAAAAGTGTACGGGATCCTGATGTGCTTCTCCAGTGCAAGGAGGAGGGTTTGCCATTGACGAAATAGGTATGGATATTTCTTGTATGAAAAAATTATAAGAAATTATAATATATCACAAGTTCACATGTACACATGCATATAATCATGAAATCAAGAAAATAAAGTAGAGATACATACCTCTGCCCTCTTGATCCATGGGCGAATCAGGTGCATTCAACAGATCCACAAAGCTCAATGGCCACTGTACGTGTAAAATAGACAAAAAACACTAATCAATCTACAAACCCCAACTAATACTTGATTTCAACATTTTCAAACAATTGTACAACTAAAAATGTGTTCAATTACCTTCTTCACACATTTTGGCATCTTCGAGGAATTCTTTTTCTTAGGACAAGCCCTAGACGCGGAGGGGGTGCCCTAAAAACACAAAATTAACATGAGATATTAGTACAGATAATAAATTAAACATAATTTTAAAAATCTAAAATGAAATGACTTGCATATTCCATCAAAACAATACATAAAAGAGTTGTACAAAATACGATACTGTATAGCCTTGTAGGCCAAAATCGATCGCCGAGAGCGTGGTGTCATCAATCTGGGATATTCCGTCCCCTGTCAACACCTACAAACTAAAAATTGGACCAAGCATTAAAGATAGTTATTATATCTTGTATTTTTTTTAATTCAAAGTGTACTATTCTATTTTAACATCTTACAAAATTTATACCTCAGGCGTCAAAGTTGCAGCTATGGTAACTGGGAGAGGTGTATGGGATACCGCTGCTGCATCCTGAAATGCATATTATTTGTCTCAATTTAAATCGATGTATAAATGAAAATTCATTTATGTAATTACAAAATTAAAGTGACTGATAAATAAAATGTTATGAATTCAAATCAACACACCTGTGTCTGTGGCTCATGGGCAAACACCATGTCCATCAACTCATCTATCAGCACGACATCCTCAACTGTGTGAGCCTAACATCTACAACCGCAAATCGTGCATAGATGATATAAGTATCCATCTGCACTGACTGCATCATCTATCCCCGAGCATATCCCCGAGAAACTGACACACATATGCTTGATGGGCTCTTTGTTGCCCTCTAACGGCTCATCATCCAATACAATAGGGTGTGCTAATGATGTCCCATGCTGGATGATGGCACCAGCCAATGCTGTGGCCGCATGAAGAGTCTGTAGCTCCATCGACTCTTTCAGCTCTAATGGGACAGCCTGATGCACCTTGGGTTTGGGTGCTAGGCGGCGGTGACTCTCCGCGGCTAATCGCCTACGAGCTCCAGGTCTATCTTGGGCAGAGCCACCACGTCTACCATGAAACTCTCTCATGTCAAAATAATTTGGGCGGACATTGAGCACAAACTCACAATATATTTTTCTCAAAAAATATAATGGCACCTCATAATTATTACAAGGTGGATAATCAAAGACCATCCACCACCTCTGCCAAAAAAGATTCTTCATCTGCACATTGGTACACCAATGTATGGGAAACCTCTTTGCATTAGGAGGTAATGACTGACCAGTTTTGGGGTCAACAAAAAGGGCACATATTTGTTTTTTAGAAATATTTTTGTTTTTAACTCCATCATATGATAGCCCATTGGCATAGAATTGACGACACTTATCCCTAAAGCTTCCCCATTTGGTAATTTCTGTGGAAATAGCTATGGCACCACTAGATAATGTTTCTAGGCTAGTGGCGAGGGATTGATGATGGTCAAGTTCAGAAGTTCTCAATTTTACAATCAGTCTATTGATTTTGGATGTATTTTGCCCTAACTGATTAATTAATTCTTCCTGTGTTTCAGCTGTGCGGTCAAAAGGAGGAATTGGGGGTTGTTCTTGTGTGTTATCAGGAGGTGCATTTGGTTGTTCTTGTGGGTTTTCAGGAGGTGCATTTGGTTGTTTTTGTTCTAGATTAGAAGAATCTAGTTTTTGAAACAAAAAATGAAAAAACCTAATCAAAATTAATGAAATTAAATTCAAAATGTAAAACAAATTGCATAAACCAGAAAGAAAGACAAAAATAACCAAAAACTAACCTTGATCCATAGCCTGGAGAACAAATTCGCACCCCGTTCGCGGTTTAGGTTAGAAAATTGGAAAAAAACAAAGTAAAAAATGCGCTTTTCGGGTAAATGAGGACCCAATTTTTTTTTAAAACTTTTTTCATCAGGCACCTCGTACGTGGTTTTACTAGGATTATTAGTGCGTACGCACTAATTTTCCTAGGCGTAGCGCGTACGCGCTCAGTTTCCGAAACTTAGCGCGTGCGCGCTACCTTTTCTAGGCTCGGGAAGAACAAACCTAAGCGCATATGCGGGAATTTGAAATTTTAAGACCGCGTACACGCTACCTGTTTTTTCAAATATTTTTGGGTGGTGTCCACTTTTCTGACCACGTCTTTGTGCACACTCCGTGTTCTACTTGCAAAAACCTCGTTTCCCACTGCAATGTATTTGATGTTGACAGAAGGATAGAATGGTTTAATGTTGTCACTCACCCATCCGTTCACTGCATCCTGGTCATCTGCAATCGTCTGAAGCTCAGCGTTGCCAACTCCCACAAGAACTTCGATTCGAGAATTCTTCAGGGCCTTTAGAACGGTCTGCTCTGCCATGTATATTCTCACCTTTCCTATGTTGTTTGACTGCATCAGATTCACCACCTCATCGTGAGAAGGCAAACTGTCTGACAGCATTCCGTAGCATACTCCTATCTTTTCACCATCTGCTGGACATAAAAATGAAAAGACTACAAATTACTTTCACTAGAATCTAAATTTTTTAAATTTAATATATGGGGTTTTATTAGCAGTTCATTTTTATAAACTATTGATATTAAAATATAAGGAAATGTCTTTTAAGTTTTCAAGGAATGTCTCTTTTGTGTTTGTTTACGTTGGCATTATAACTGTTTGTTTTTCCTCTGTGCTCTCCATTATTCCTTTTAAATAATTTTGTTTGCTATTGTCTCTGACTGTTTCTGTAACAGAAATAGGATCCCAATTTACCTTTATGATCCTAACTTTCCTTTTTATTTAATAAAAAATATAACATAGCTCTAAACTATAAGACTAAATTGGCAACCAGTAGTAGCCACCAGATAATATTACAAAACACGCATAGCACTACCAAAAACATTAGAGCAATTGTGAAAATTATCCAATGGACCACTCTCTTTGTAGATGCAGCTGTCGATTGGTGATTACAAGCCCTAGTATAAACTCCATTAATCAAAACTGCAACCATTGAGTGAATCATCGGTCTCACTGCCTCACCTAACCCTTGAAATTTAAAGCCTTGTATCCCCTCACCCTTCACACTACCCTAACCAGTCTATCATCTTCCAATAGAGGCATTGTATATCCACTAGTAAGTTCCATAATCCTCGTACCAATGTTTTTCTTATAACTATACAAATCTGCTGCCAAATTTTCTCCAATGTCTGCATCTTCAGCATCAATTACTACATCGTAGCATCTATAGCTTTTATGTCAACCTCAAACCCAACTACAGGCTTATTGCCCTTTCTTCCCGGTGTCACAGGACTTGTCTGGAAACTCACATTATCCTTGTCGTCAACATGCATTTCAACAGGACAGCGCAGTAAGAAACAAAGGAAACTTTCATGCACAGCTTCATCACCCATTGCTAGTGATTTCGTAACAGGAATAGAACCCTAATTTCCCTTTTTTATCTAATCAAAAACATATAATAAGATTAAACCAAGCTCTCAATTATTCCTTAAAAAGAACTAGTTTGGGAGATTTTGCAGTTAAATTTAGATTATGAGAACAATTTTAAGGATACTTTCTTATTCAACTGCCATCTTCTTACAAAAATCAGCAAAATCATTTGGCAATACTGTTGTTGAAAAAACTAAAAGAACTACCAACTTTGGAACTTCAAGTCTTAGGCTTACCCAAAATTCATTAAACTACCTACATTAAAATACTCTGAAAATTTTCATATTTTAGAAAACCACGATGTATAAGACCACAACCTAACAGATTTTCTGAATTTAAATTAAAAATATTCATCCAATGAAAAATTGATTGAAATATTATACTTCTTTCCTTATAATAAATTGACAACATTTGCATAGAACTTTATATACCCTAAAAATATAACTTGGCTGCAACAATAATGAAAATTTAAGCAACTGAAGAAGATAAGCAATTCCAATTTCTTTCCTCTATGCAATTGAGCGTCTCAATAAGAGTGAACCTCACCTGCACGGGCTATGTAGAATGAAACGATCGACGATGAGCAGAGCCAAAGCATAGCAATCTTTATTTCCCTCCGTAATTCAAAAGAGAAAAACTGACATTTCTGAAGTCAGTCAAGTCGAGTAAAATCAACGGAGGCATTGAACGGCAATTGCACGCAAAATCATCCACTTCGTTTATTACCCGTCAGCTTCTGCTAGAACCCTAAATTCTCGATCTAAGGACGGTCAAATGTGTATTTGGAGGGTTAGATAGACTAGATGTCTTTTTTTCCATTAATAATAGAAGAAAAAATTTGATAAGCGATTTTTCTTTCTCATAACTAATTGATATCGTAAAGTTTATTATTTTCATCCTAAGAGTCTCTATTTCCATAAGTATTTATTAATTTCATATATCTCCTAGTGTGAAAAGAAGTGATCAATTTCTTTATTCAAATATAATTTTATTTCTATATTATTCTTGAGATTTGTCATAAATTCAACAATCAAAGGTTAATTATATATATAATTCGTCAGAGTATAAAGATGTTATTAACTCTTTGATTTTCGAATAGAGTGAGTAATATTAATAGATAATAAATTATGTTGTTCTTTGTCTTATATAATGAGTTGGATGAATACCTCAAGTGAAGATTATTTTTATTATTCAAACTATTTCATTTCTTTAAGATTTTAAGAGCTACTTCAAGAAGTAAGTTTATTACTATTTATATTATAATAATTAACATTGCAACATATTTTAATTAGTCTTTGTATTTGCTAAGCAATTATATATTAAAAATTATCTATTCAAAATACGTATTTATTTTTAAATTTAAACTTTTAAATAAAAATATTAAAAAAACATAGTCGTTGAGATTCTTATTCATCAAATAATTTGACATCTTATTGCAACCTCGCATCTATTAATGAATTGAAGAGAACTATCAATTAATAAAAATTATTAATGTCTTCTTTGATGATCTTCAAGTCACTTAATTTGTGGATTGATTGATTTATAAGGATTTGTTTCCCATCATTTTCTTCATTCTTCAACTTTTATTAATTTTCTTTCTATGTTTATTCTTTTTCTTCTTTCTCCACAAAAGCATTATTATTCGTTTGAGTTTCTTACACAATCTCCTATTTTAATTTTTTCTATAGCATTTCTTTCTAAGTTGGTGACAACATTGCTACTATTGAATGTAATGTTTGATTTCTTATATCCTCTTTATTTTATTTTTTCTTCTTATGTCTAGTAAAATTTTTAATGTGACTGGTCACACTTGCATGACATGCTCTTCGGGTCCACATGAAATGATTTTGACTTGGAGAGCTATGAAATAGTGAGGTCAAAATCAAGGGACCTCATCCCCACACTTCACTTATTCAAACTTGTGAGCCCAACGGAGTAGCGATGACACAAAGACTTGCACTCTCAGTGGTGCAATGAGGTTTTGAACTGTGGTGGCTACCTCACCAAAAGGTGTTTCTATCGTGGCACTAAATGTCTGGAAAGACACATCTTGTTTAATTTTGGCTATCTCTTCTCTTTCCTATTTCAATATTGTTGCTAGTTCCTTTAGAATTTTTTCTAATTATCTCCATAAAGTTTTATAGTGCTGTTAGGATGAAAAATAGAATTGCCTTCATAATTATTTCCTTCTTTTATTTACTTAATTATAAATGTGTACATATATACAATGGTGAGAAGAATCCCAATAAATATCTAAATAGTAGTTTCACGTTAAAAAATTCTTCTTTTTCCTCTACTTTCTCCTTATGTTTATCCTAATCTTGTTGTTCTACTTCCTATTTTTTATATTTATATGTTCCTTATTTCTCAACAATGGCGGTTGTTTCTTATTGATACACCTTCAACTTATTTGTAGGTGTTTCCTCTCTACATATATTATCATTTCTTATTTTTATATTATCTTGTACAAATTATATTCTCTATTATGTGCTACAATGTAGTTTCTTTTTAACTATTGCTTCTTCCTATGTTGGCATGTCTCACCTTTATTATTTGTATTTCTCATATGTAAGATGGATTCTATAAGTTCTACCTCTAGTGATTTAGGTTTCTCTATTTTTTTTTCAAAGACTATAGTTTTCCTATTAAGGTGAGTTATGGTAATCATTTTTCTAATTCCTTTTTCCTTACTAGTTTGAGAATTTAAGAGTCTCTTATTTAAAATCTAGAAGATTCATGTGTTTGGGTGCTTAGAATACCACACATTGTATGATACTTCAATTGGGGGTGGTGAATCTAAGATTCCTATCACTTCTAGTGTAGCTAGATCCTTTGATATTCCCCATTTCTTATGTAGCTTTTGTTTATTTTTCTTTAGTTCTCTTCATACTTTTGTTTATGTTATTTATCCATGAATCCATAATTATGTAACAAATCTCTCTATATTGCGATAGTTAGGGAGAGTTAAAAATGCCACTATATTAAAAAGTCCTAGATCATTACTAATTTTGTAAGGTGTTTTTAATATTCAAGATACTCTTGGTTCTACTACCTCCATAAAAACATGATCCTTATCTACCATATAAGCTATATATAGTATATATTTCCTTACTACATCATAGAAATTCAATCCCTTGTCTATATATCTTTATGGATGACCTTGAAGAAACCCTATTATACCCCATTATAAGAGGTTGCATTCTTAAAGTCATTGATATAAGACTTTATTTATGTTGTAGTTCTAGAGTAATCCTTTAAGTGCATTCATAAAATAAAATGCTAAGCATATGGAAAAAGAGCCATTTTAAAATTGGTAGTGATCAAATATTCAAAGTTTTAGATAAATGTCCAAGTATATAACATTATAGTTTATAGTTTAAATATCCAAGTATATAACATTATAATCTTTACATATAATACATTATACAAGCCAATGCTTTAGGAACTTCATCAAACTTGGAAAGATTGATATTGTGATCAATAATGCCTATAACAACTATTTTATTTGGTTTCTTTCCTAATTATAACTAAATCAATCGAACCAATAAATGTATAGCTTTATTGAATACAATCACGTATATTGAGAGAAGATTAATCCCTAAGCCTTAGATAAACAAATTCTTTTTCAAAGCTCCATCTTAAATTCAAAACTTATGAAATCCAATACAACTATTTTTTTGATTTCTAAGAATAATTTCCGAAACTATATTCCTCTCCTCAACAAAATCAACAAACACTGATTTGTCACCAATCATGTAAAAAGATGTTCCTTGGTCTAAAATATATCCTTTGTAACTTAAAGTACCCCTTCCATGATTTGGTTTATAATTATTTTTGTTGTTCCTTAAGAGGCAATTGCCAAAATATTATGATTTTAAGCTAGGTAATCTTTTTCCTTGTTCTATATAGACTTGCTACAATTTATGCTTATATTTAGCCAATAGGATTTTTCTAGGTGGGCAACAACCCACCAAAAGTGTCTCATGCATGTCGAAAAGGCTCTGATGCTGAGTTTGTTTTGATTAATTTTCTATTGGTGGGAATATTTTGGGGTTGCTGAGCATGCTTGTTTATAAAGTAATATGTTATTTAAAACCATTAAATTCATCCAACTGTCACCTCAAATAATTTGATGGAACCATATGTTTTTAAAAAGACCCACTAAATACTAAATTGGTACATTATTTTTTCGTTCAACAAAAACACTTACATTTACCTTGATTCAAATAAAAATATCGATTTGTTTAGTAGCTGAGAAGATTCTCATGTAGGCAAGCATACCTTTCTATAAAGAAAAAAAACATTTGACTTGTTAAAATAATAACATTCGTTAAGCCTATGCATGATAGGGACATGCCACACCAATGTTTACATGGTTTTTAGAAGATTAAAACTTACTACGCCAATGTTTATTGCCTCCATAAAAAATGTCTATGCATTTCACAATTAATGAAACATGGCATTCATTTATTCAGTTAAAGTTGATTTTGGATCTAAAACAAATTTTTTTTATCACAAATAAATCTTTCGAAAACAAAATAATTGACTTCCAATTATTTATTTGATTTTTATGTCTTTTCTTAGGAAGGAGTTTAGGAAGAGTTTACTAATTCTTCTATTTATTTTGTTTCCTTAAGAGCCATTCTCAAAAGATTCATTATACATGAGAAATAAATTATTTACAATCAAATTTAAATCATCTTAACAAATCTCACTTAGCAAGCCATCAATGCTAGATGATTTAGCATTTTTTAGAAAGTGCATAGCCTTGAGAATATCATCTTTGTTTAGCTTATTAGACTCTTTATTGACATTTTTAAGGATAATATTCTTACACATCTCTTTATGATATTTTATTTCCCACATTCTCAATGATTCTGATAGCTCTAATATTTTTAACAACATTTGTTGGGCTTCACAAAGTATTATTAGTTTAATTTAAGATAGTAATGCTTATAGAAAGATTAAAAATAAAGTCTAATTTTAAATCTATAGATAATTTAAGAATTGAAATAATTAGAAATAAATATTGAGATTTAAATTTTTTTTCATAATATTATTTTGCAAGCACGTCTAGTCAATAGAATAATTATGTCAAAACAATGGATAATTTAAAAATAAGTTGAAAACTAAAATCTAAATTAAAAAGAAACTTTCTATTATTATTTTTTATTATGACTAGATAACACATAATTTAAAAATAAGTTAAAGACTAAAATCTAAATTAAAAAAAACTTTCTATTATATATATATATAAAGAAACAAATCTAATTTAAAAAGCAACTTCCTACTATTATTATTTATTAAATGTAAAAAACAATTATATTTTTAAATCTATATTTTAAAAAACTTCTAATTTAAAAAAATATGTTTTTAAATCTATATTTAAAAAAAAACTTATATTTTTATTTTTTTTGTATGCAAATCATTTCATATTCTAAACAAGGCTCTAAAATTTATATTTTTAAATCTAAATTTAAAAACTTCTATGTTTTTCATGCAAATCATTTCATATTCTAAAATAAGACTAAATTGCAATAAATATAAACCATATGAAATTAATCAACCTATGTTAAGGGTAAATATTTGTAAAAATTGATATCTCTCAACGTCATCTACATAAATTTTATTTATAGAATATAGGTATGCTAGTTTATAGTACACATCATTGTGTCCTGAATTTCTCTCACTATTGACTTTACGTTCCATTTCATCTTTAAAAAAATTAAAAAATAAGATCGACAAAGATTTTTAAAATGATTTCTTTAATAAATATCTATAAACCACTCTTACCTAAACATTTTGAATCAAATTTACGCTTGCCATCAAAGACCAATTTCTTCTCACTACTATTAGAAACAAATATTGAAATTTAAACCTTTTTTTTATGATATTATTTTCCAAACATGTCTAGTCAATAGCACACTTTATAGTACACGTCTTTGTGTTCAAAATTTCAAACACTATTGATTTTACCTTCCATTTCATCTTAAAAACAATTTTAAAATAGAAACGACAAAGATGGTTGAAAAATTTAAAAAAATAAATAAATTTCTAAACCACTCATACCTAAACATTTTGCATCAAATTTAAGCTTGCATCATCCACACAATCCTAGGATAGACGCTACAAAGACTGCGTGTATTTTCTCTCCGACGACCAAGTCATTTCGCAGAAAGCTTTCTAATATATATCTTTTCAAGTGTATTTAGGCATATGCACTCACTGGTTTAGCAATAGTTTAGCGTTAATTTACTCTGAAGGAGCTCAAATTGTCAGACATATGCAGGTGAAGATTCATTTCACAGAGCTCAAATTTTCAGATGTGTAAAGGTCCATTTGCACCGTCCCGTACAAAAGAACCAACTAGAAATTTGAGCATCTTTTAGGGATTTTTTTTGGGAAATGACTCTTATTTGATGGCACTAACACTTCAGAAATTTCTGATTATAATTCTCTCGGAGATTCTTGTTGCTGTCCTTGTTGCTTTGATTTTTGCATTTCTATTCTGGCAGAGGCGTCGGCTAAGACCGACCCAGAGGTGTGCAGCTTCGTTGGATGCACTGCGTCCGCAAAGGTGGGCCCAAAGGTTCACTCACAACCAGGTGAAGACCGCAACCAGCAATTTCAGACATAAGTTGGGGAGCGGCGGATTCGGCACAGTGTTCAAAGGAACTCTACCAGACAATGGCAAGGTTTTTTTTTTCTCTTTCTCCTCTTCGCATGAAGAGGATTTATGGTCTATTTTATGTGGTGGCCCTTGGGTCATTGGGAAATCGACCTTGGTGCTGAAAAATGGGAGCCTGATTTGAATCTTTCTGATTGCTATTTAATGTGACTCTGGTTTGGGTTAGATTGGTGGATTTTCGATTGAAATTCTAGGTGGAAGAAGTTTTTAAAGGGATTGCCAGTTCCTTTGGTCAGGTTTTGACTATAGATGAATTAATTTTTTCTTGCAAAATGCTGGTTTTTGCTAGCATGTGTGTAAATGTGAAATAGTTTGCTCACCTCCCCTCAGCTACGAAGTTCCATTTAATCCCAGAGTTTGAAACCAAAAGGTTGAGTTTGAATCTCTCTCTTTTGTGTTCTTTCTCTACAAGCGTGCATGTCACAGGCTAAGAACTGCTCTTTGAATCCTCAGCCTAAATCTCAACCCGTGAAGAAGGTTTGGAAGGAGAAGACTTTTAGGGTAGTATCTAAGGTTGGAGGTAATGAAAAGGTGGATCCTAAGAAGTTCTTGCCTAAGGATAATGAGGTTGTTTTCGAGATCTCAAAGTTTTCTCTAGTTGAAGGTGGTTCGACGCTAGACTCTTCCATCCATCCTATGGAGGCTTTATCCCAGGAGGAGTTGGATTTTTTGTCCTTTGGTTTCCCTTCTTCTGGTAGTAAGGATTGTTTGTCTAGTCGGCTCAATATGGGGTGTTATTTGGAAGATCGAGATATTTTAGTTGCTTCTCCTCATTCAAAGTTGCTTGCTACAGATTTGTTGTGGGTGGAGGAGCTCCCTCCCCCTCATTTTGATTCCTTGGCTAGAAGGATGGTGGTTAGTGTGAGAATGGAGAGTTCAAAGCAATTTGAAAAGCAATTCCGAGCGGAAATCAACTCTGTGGGAATCATAAATCATGCGAATTTGGTGAGGCTTAGAGGATTTTGTGCACAAGGATCGCGAAGGTTACTGGTTTATGATTACATGCCCAACGGCTCTCTAAATTCTTTTCTTTTCACCAATAATTCGAAACACCAATCGAAGATACTGGATTGGAGAACCCGATTTGAGATTGCATTGGGTACTGCAAGAGGATTACTTTATCTCCATGAGCAATGCAGCGATCGCATCATTCACGGCGATATAAAGCCCGAAAACATTCTGCTAGATAAGGATTTTACTCCCAAGTTGGGGGATTTTGGCTTAGCAAAGCTTGTGGGTAGAGATTTCAGCAAGGTGGTAACTGCTACGAGGGGAACGAGAGGATACTTGGCTCCTGAATGGCTCTCTGGCCTTCCCATCACTCCCAAGGTTGATGTCTACAGTTTCGGCATGACTCTCTTGGAAATTATATCTGGCCAGAGAAATCTGGACCTAAATGTGCAAGAATCAAGTAGGTACTACTTTCCAGCCTGGGTTAAAGAGCAAATTTGTGAGAGAAACATGATAAATATTGTGGATAAAAGGATTGCAAGTGATGCAGATGTGGAAGAGTTGAGAAGATCTGCCCTGGTAAGTTTGTTATGCATTCAAAATGATGAGAAGGCCAGACCGAACATGGCACAAGTGGTGCTGATGCTTCAAGGTAAGACAGAGCAAGCGTGACCAACCAACGAGTAGAAGACCGACGGAACACTGATGGCGATGGCGATTATAGCGATACCGATTGCATTGTTTGAAATTACATGAGCGCTTGGTCAAGCTTAAATAATGTCCGTATATGTTATTTTCGTTTCACCTGTTTGGAGAGACAATAAAGATGTAGGAGAAGAAAGTAGAATTGTCTGTTTGACCTTGGGTGTGAGAGAGTGTGATGGAGTATTGTGATTTTTTCTTAGGAGGAAAAATGAAATGTATGAGTCCCTTTCTTGATGTAAATTTTTAATGGTAATGGTATTGAATTTAATGTTCATTAGTTTTGTACACCAGCAATATATTAACATTGATGAAAGAGGAAGAAATGGATTATCTTATTCAGTTTAAGAAGTATATGTTGAATGAAAGGATTTTAATGGTTTAATAAGCATATGTTAAATGAATGGATTAGTAATCATTGTTTTTTTTAAATAAGGTTGATATGTTTATATGTTTAAAGGTGAAATTTATTTATTCATGTCATTTTTTCATTAGTTTTAGATCTATTTTTATGAAGTGTTCTAAATATAAGTGCATATTAACAGATGACAAATTCTTGTTGTTATTTTAGTCTACTCTGTAATGATTAAATATATGTTTCACATTCATTAGTGATGCAAGAGCACTTAAGGTTTAGTCAATGTGTCAATTTGGTGTTTTGATTCTTAGGAGTTAGGGTTAGGTCTATTTTGATTCAATAAGGTCCGTTGAGACCATTTGTAATGTTATTTCATGTTTTTGGATCTATTTGTCAAAACTGGAGTCATGATTTTTAAATTTGTAAAGTTGCTCAAAATGTTATCATTTTTGTTATCGGGATAAGCTATATCGATAAGATGTCATTGGGATAAAAAATTGTCATTACTGTTATCAAGATAGGTTAAACCAATAAGGGTATCATTATTGTGGTTATTGGGATAGTTTATACTATTGATTTTGCAAAATCTTGTTCGGTCGACTTCGAATAGTTATTTCGATAAAGTATCAATATAGGCATTAGGATAGTTAACCCAATATGCATCATTGTGGTGGAAAGCTATCATCGAAATAACTAATCCAATAAGGTTGTCATCACGATAATTTACACTATCAGGATTACAAAATGTTGTTCAGCCGACTTCGATGGGTTATACCGATAGACCTTCAAATATTTTGTTCGGCATAAGCTATACTGATATGAGTGATATTAGGGTAGGTTGTTCTGTCGAAATTACATGAAATGTTTACTTCGCCTTGAAGAGTTATTATGATGAGCGATCAAAAAGTTCATGATCGAAGTTACTAATCTAACATCAGCACCCAACATTGATTTAGCATATCGACATTGCTATTCTGACACCTGTGTCCAACAGCGACTCATTAGTTTTTGAATTTGAATAGTCATGCAATCCAATGGTCATAGTGGGAAAATTCAAGTTTGGTATAAATTGTATGAGCAACAAGTAGAGAATGAGAGGTAGAGAGAGAGAGAATTGGGGAATTCTACAATGTAAACTCGGTGTTTTAAAAAAAATAAAATTGAAATCATTGGCTTTGTGTTGAAATC
>NC_081411.1:336140546-336167459 GCF_030272615.1 Cryptomeria japonica | reverse complement strand
AAGTATATGTTGCATAAAGTAATTATTATCAATTTATGACTGTGTCCAAAGATCAATGAACACATTAATGATTATGGTATTCAATTTTTGTCTTTGTGCTCAAAATTTATTACCCCCTTACATGCTTTCAATATACAAAACATCTTTAATAAGGGGCTACTAGAATTGGTACAATATAATGCCTATGTAAATAAGTTTTCTTGTTTTATGAAATTATATTCACATGTTATAACTATATAGTCACAATTATTAGAAGAATATATATTGTTGGATATTGGCTGATATGTTGTCATTGATGTCAACATATGTGAGGTCAATATGTGTTTCAGTGTTGTAGTCAGATTGGTTAAGTCAGTTGAGCCTGTATGTTGTAGATGAGTTGATGTGGTTTAGTGGGTTGTGAGATACTTATCTCTAGTTGATTCAGATGTAGTTTCAGAGGTCCATATAATTATTTGATCGAGTTGTGTAGTCCGATATTATGGCTGGTTATTCAATTGTTCTATATTGATAGTTTTGGTGAATCTATTTGTTGTGCTTTGGAATTGTAATATCTTTGGCTGTGGATGTGTGGGATGTGTTTTGGAAGTTGATGTGTGTCCTCAGTTTGAGTGGTTCATGATATGAAGGTCCGCAAGAAAATCTTTCAGTTTGACAGTCAGTTTTGTTGATGTTCTTGAGTTCCAGTATAATGATGATGATGATTCTAGTAATGTGAGATGTTGTGGTTGTTGCAGTGTGATTCATGTTGGCTTATGGATGTTTCTAGATCGTGTGATATGTATATTGGTGGTCTGCAATAGTTTTTCATGCATTCAGTGATGTTCTTCTTGTTATGTGATATTTTCGGTGATGTAGCATGTTGCAGATGATCGAGGCATAATTCTTGGAGGTGTTTCATATTTGTAGTGGTTGTTTAGGTCCAAACTATGTCTTAGCTGACATTGTTTTTGTTTGCATGCATTATTGTAGCATGTGTGATTATATTTTTGTAATATGTAGCGTGTGGTGAGCCAACCTTGAAATATAGGTTGATGACTCGTATAAGTAAGAATTGTAATCATTTGTGAGAGGTATCTACATAGTATCTGCAAGTAAATGCAAATGTGTGTGGTTGATTAAGTGTGTGAACAAGTGCTTGATCCTTCATAAATGTGAAGAGGTGAGTTGTAGAGAAGATCAGACAGTGATCTTAATTGAAACTGTACTCAAGCATGTTGAGGTTCTATTCCATCAGTTCATGATTCTTTGGATGCAATCCAAATGCTTTTGTAAGTCAATGTGACTTTCTGTATGGTAGTGAACCTTCCCTAAGGGTTGTAGCCCTTCTAGGTTTTGTAATTTGGGGAGTCAGCTCTAGTAAGTGTGTCTAAATGAATGTTCATTCTCCATTTTAATATCTCACTTACTCCTATCAGGGTATTATCTCATTGTGGGTAGGTTCCCATCGTGGTTTTTCCCTTAACCAAGTTTTCCACGTCAAAAATCTTGGTGGTATGTGTGTATTGATGTGGTGTTGTTTAATGCTTTAAATGTTCATTATCATATCTGAATTATGGTTTAAGTTGCAAAATTTTTTGGTGCAAACTAATTCACTCCCCCCCCCCTCTTAGTTCGCTGCATTGTTGCCAACAATTCGTATTAGAGCTAGATCCTCTGGAAGAAGATTGACTGCTTGAGGAGATCTGGGATGGCAAGCTTTTATTTCAAGAAAGATAGTCTCAAGTTTGATGGAACGAACATCATTCTCTCGAAGAGCTACATGCAAGTTCATTTGAGATGCATTGGAGAAGAGTATTGGAAGATCACTAAGAATGTCTATAATGTTCATCAAAATGGTCCTTGTACTCCAAATGAGATAAAGGAAGCATAATACATTATTAGAGCCAAGGAAGCATTATTGGGTGCCTTGTTAGATTTTGAAATGACTAATCTGATGGATCTTGAAACTGCTTATGATATTTGGGTAAAGTTGGAGACCTTGCATGAAGGTGACAATCATGTGAAATTTGCTAAGTTGCAAAGCTTAAAAGGAAAGTATGACAACCTGAAGATAGGTGAAGATCAGAATATTACTTCTTTTATGCAAAAAGTGAATGAGCTTGTGTGTGGAATTAAATGTGCCGGTGGCTTCCTTGAAGAATCTGAGATTGTTGCTAAAGTATTGAGATCCTTGCCTCTTGCTTACAAACATAAGACTGCTGCTATAGATGAGATCTGAATTGTGACAGATGTGACAAGATATATGTTGGTTGGTAAACTTGGTGCTTTTGATTTGAGTGGGTTTCGTGACCCTCTTCCTAAGACTGATTCTTCCTTCAAATCTACTGTATCTAAGAAATAGAGATATGATCTGGGAGAAAGTTCTACAAGAGTATCCAGATATGAGAAAGAGATGAAAGAGATGGAAGATGAAGAAAAAGAGCTTGAGGAGATTGAAGCACTTATTGCTAGAAGATTTCCTAAAGGTGTCGGTAAGTATGAAGGAAAGTTACCTCTTAAATGTTTTTCATGTAATAAGATAGGACATTTTGCATCAAGGTGTCTAGAAAGAGATAAAAATCCTACGAAGCCATTTAAGCCATATAAGCTTAAATATCAAAAGAAGTGTTATTATATTGTTGATGAAGGTGTGATAGATGATGACTCTCATAAAGGAAACTCAGGAGATTAATTTGTGTTCATTGATATCAGAGAAGATGATCCAGCAACTATAGATTCTACAAGCCGTATTAATGAGGAGAAAGCCCTAGCTGTGAAAGTTGAGGAGAAAGATGAATGGATTATTGATAGTGGATTCTCTCATCATATGATAGGTGATAAGAGTAAATTTATAAACATGGAAAATTATGATGGTGGCATGGTAAGATTTGGTGATAATAAAGCCTGTGTAATCCATGGTAGAGGTTCTATTTCTCTTGATGGTAAGCATAACACTGATGATGTCTTAAATGTTGAAGGTTTAAAGCATAATATTTTGAGTGTTGGTCAAATGGTGTATAAGGGATACAACTTTCAATTCAAGAATGACAAATGTAAGATATTGAGTAGCTCTAAAACTGAGATTGCATTAGGTACTACGACAAAAGGTAATATCTTTCACTTGAATGCTAGTGGTAAAAGTTGCTTGATTGCTCAGATTGATGAAAGTTGGTTATGGCATAAAAGAATGTGTCATGTAAATTTTGATTGCATGGTTAAGATAAGTTCTACTTAGGAAGTGAGAGATCTACCGAAGTTAATAAAGCCTTCTAATTCAGTATGTAAGGAATGTCAATTAGGGAAGAAAACAAGAGTTACATATAAGAGAAAATAGTATAATTCAAATGGTTTGCTGGATCTTGTGTATACTAATTTGTGTGGTCCTTCTAGAGTGAGAATCTTGCAGGGTGATAGATATTTCATGTTGCTAATTGATGACTATTCAAGGATGATGTGGGTTACTTTCTTAAGGATAAGTCTGAAGCATTGGAGAAGTTCAAGATTTTCAAAGCTAGAGTTGAAACATAGAGTGGATTTGAAGTTGAAGTGTCTGAGATCTGATAGAGGTGAATAATTCACTTTCGTTGAGTTTAATGCATACTATGAAGAGCATGGAGTTAAGAGACAGTTATCTACTCCTAGGACACCACAACAGAATGGTGTTGTTGAGAAAAAGAATAGAATATTACAAGAAGCTACTAGAACCATGATGATTGAGGGAAATGTGTCGCATGTGTATTGGAGAGAAGCTATGAGTACTGCAGTATACACTCTTAACTAGGTAAATATCAAAGGTGATACTAGTAAGACTCCTTACGAGTTATGGTTTGGTCATGCTCCTACTATTAGATGTTTCAGAATTTTTGGAAGTAAATTTTACATTAAAAGAGATGAAGATCTTGGAAAGTTTGATGCTAGATGTGATGAAGGAATTTTTCTTGGTTATTCAACTAGAAGTAAAACCTACATGTGTTATAATAAAAGATTAAGAAAAATGGTTGAATGTGCTAATGTAAAGGTTGACGAAGGTAATGTGAGACAAATTAGATCCTGTGGATATGACTCAAATGTTGAAGAAGTTAGTATAGATAAAGGAAAGCAAGTGCAGAATAAAGTTTAGGTTGATCCAAAAAATATAGAGAATCAAGGAGAAGTTACAAATGCAAATGCAGATGAGAAAGTTCAAGAGCCTAAAAATTAAAGGAAATCCTAAGACTCCCAGGTATGTGAGATTGAATCATTCAGAGAATCAGATTATTAGTGATAAGAATAGAGGTGTGATGACCAGGAAAAGACTTGTTGAAGAAATTTGTCTGATTTCTAAGATTGAGCCTAAAAATATTGATGAAGACTGTAAAGATAAGAATTGGGTTAAATCTATGGAAGAAGAACGTAATCGGATCAAGACAAGAACAATACATGGGAACTTGGTCCTAGACCCAAGGATAGAAATGTGATTGATACTAAATAGATTTTTTGGAATAAGATGAATGAATAGGGTGATGTTGTCAGAAACAAAGCTAGACTTGTGTGTAAGGGATATTCTCAAGAAGAAGGAATTGATTATGAGCAGACTTTTGCTTTGGTGGCTAGAATTGAAGCTAACAGATTATTTCTTGCATATTCTACTCACAAAGATTTCAAAATTTATTAGATGGATGTTAAATCAGCTTTTCTTAATGGCAATTTGGAAGAAGAAGTCTACATTGAGCAACCAAATGGATTTCAGTTGACAAATGAAATGGACATGGTTTGCACATTGATGAAAGCATAGTATGGACTGAAACAAGTCCCTAAAGCCTGGTATACAAGATTAGATAAGTATTTGATGAAGCTTAAATTCAACAAAGGTTTTGCGGACAATAATTTGTATCTCAACATTGGTCAGAATAACATTTTGATTGTTGAAGTCTTTTTTGATGATATTTTTTTTGAAGGAAATGACTGCTTGTGTAATAAATTTGCTAAGGATATGTAGAATGAGTTTGAGATGTCTATGATTGGTGAAATGAAAATCTTTCTAGGATTTCAAATTACTCTATTGGAAAAAGGTATTTTCATATCTCAATCTAAATATGTAAAGGAATTGTTGAAGAAATTTGTCTTTGATGTTTCTAAACCTATTGGTACACCTATGGTGACTGGATGTAAGCTAACAAAAGAAGATGAATCTCTGAAAGCTAATCAAACTAGATATAGATCTATGATTGGTGGTTTGTTGTATTTGACACAGTCTAGACCTAATATTATGAATGTTGTAGGCCTTGTTGCCATATTTCAAGATGATCCTAAGGAATCTCATGTTACTGCTATTAAAAGGATATTCAAATATTTGAAAGGGACAACTGATCTTGGTTTGTGGTATCCTAAGAATGACAACTTTACTTTGAGAGATTTTACAGATGCTGATTGGGTTGGTGATGTGGATGACCGGAAGAGTACTATAGGTGGTACATTCTTTTTGGGAAAGAAGTTGGTATCATGGACAAGTAAGAAGTAGAATGTTATCTCATTATCTATTGTAAAAATTGAATACATTGTTGTTGCCAACAATTGTACTTAGGTAATTTGGATGAATAAAATGTTGAAGGATATGGGAATTATTTATAATGAGCCTATTGCTATATATTATTACAATTCAAGTTATATTAATATCTCTAAAAATCTAGTACTGCATTCTAAGACAAAGCATATATCTATCAAGTATCATTTCTTAAGGGAGAAGGTTAATGAGGAAGAAGTCAGATTGGAGTATGTATCTACAAAGGAAAAGATTGTAGATATTTTCACAAAGCCTTTGCCTAAAGATACTTTTTTGTATCTCTGAGAGAAGTTAGGGGTGATGACCCCTTTTTATGAGAACTAAGATGCATGGAGTTGCATCAATCCGGTGAGCTTCACAGAGATATCTTGTGATCTGGATTGATGAGTGGTGGATGGTACTCAGAAGGAGTAGTCAGTGTTGTGGTGTCCAGATCTGTTTGCTAAATCAAAGGGAGAGAGAATCCTGATTTATGTACCTTTGTCATTGATGTCAAAGGGGGAGAAGAGCATGTGAAAAATCTTGAAGCTGTCTAGGGTATTCAGCAAAGGATGTTGTGATATTGGTCTAAGGGGGAGTTGAAATTTCTGAGATTGATTTCTTTCTTTGTATTGATTATTTTTCACATTCACATGTTTCCATCAATGCCAAATGGGGAGATTGTTGGATATTGGCTGATCTATATTGTCATTGATGTCAACATATGTGAGGTCAATATTTATTTTAGTGTTGTAGTCAGATTGGTTGAGTTGGTTGAGCTTGTATGTTACAGATGAGATGATGTGGTTTAATGGTTGTGAGATACTTGTCTCTATTTGATTCAGTTGTAGTTTCAGAGCTCTGCATGATGATTTGATCAATTTGTGTGATCTGGTATTATGATTGGTTATTTGGTTGTTTTGTATTGGCAGCTTTGGTTTAAATCCGTTTGGTGTTCTCTGAAATTGTAATATCTTTGGTTGTGAATGCATGGGATGTGTTTTGGACATTGATGTGTGTCCTCAATTCGAGTGGTTCATGATTTGGAGGTCCAGAAGAAAATCTTTCAGTTTGACAGTTAGTTATGTTGATGTTCTTGAGATCCGGTATAATGATGATGATGATTCTAGTAATGTGAGATGTTGCGATTGTTGTGGTGCAATTCACGTTTGCTTATGGATGTTTCTAGATCATTTTCCATGCGTATTGGTGGTTCATATTGATTATCATGCATGTTATTGAAGATTTTATTGGTCCGGTGATGTTCTTCTTGTTATGCTATGTTTTTGGTGATGTAGCATGGTGCGGATGATTGAGGCATAATTATTGGAGGTGTTTCATATTTGTGGTGGTTGTTTAGGTCCATACTATGTCTTAGACAACATTGTTTTAGTCCACATGTATTATTGTAGCATGTGGGATTAAAATTTTGTAATATGTAGCATGTGGTGAGCCAATCTTGAAAGATAGGTTGATGACTTGTATAAATAAGCATTGTAATCATTTATGAGAGGTATATGTGACATATTTTCAAGTAAATGTGAATGTGTGTGGTTTATTAAGTGTGTGAACAAGTGTTTGATCCTTAGGAAGTGTGAAAAGGTGTGTTGCAGAGAAGATCAGACAGTGAGATTAATCGAAACTATACTCAGGCATGTTGAGATGCTATTCCAGCAGTTCATGATTCTCCAGATGTAATCCAAATTATTTAATTAGTGTGACTTCATGTAAGGTAGTGACCCTTCCCTAAGGGTTGTATTCCTTTCGGGTTTTGTAATTTGGGTAGTGAGCTCTAGGCAGTGTTCCTAAATGCATGTGCATTCCCCATTGTAATATTTCACTTACTCCTAATAGGGTATTATCTCATTGTGGGTAAGGTCCCACCATGTTTTTTTCCCTTCATTGAGTTTTCCACATGAAAAATCTTGGTGTTATGTGTGTATTGATGTGGTGTTGTTTAATTATTTAACTGTTCATTATCAGATTTGAATTATGGTTTAAGTTGCAAGAAATTTTGGTGCAAACTAATTCACCCCCCCTCCCCTAAATTTGATGCATTGTTGCCAACATATATGTGTATGTGCTAGATCATGAGGGGCCAAAAAATGGCTATATCCTAATAAAGTCCTGATTGATAGGCTGATTGAAAAATATCTATAACTTTAAAAGGGTATCGCATTTTTTTAATCCAAAACATGTGGCACATTCTATGCTTCATATACTATAGGATTAGAATAAAAAGAAAAATTGAATTTCATAAAGTTTTGACCAAGTTAAGGTGGTCAAACATATGAGTTTTTTATATTTTAAAAATATGTAGTAAAAAAATCATAATTAAATATTTATTTTAAAAAAAAACCAAAAAATATGTGTCACATCTGGACATGAGTCTTCTACTTATATCTAAAATCTTATAAAAAAATATTTTGATTTGATTGTGGTCAGACAGACAACTTATTCTTATCTTTTTCTTGAAATTTTAGTACTACTGCATTGAAATTTTAAATTTTCATCAAATAGATTTTATTTTTTTTAGAAAACAACTAGTAGCTTAGAAACTACATTCAATTTTCTACAGGTTCTATTCTTACATATTTTTGAAATAATGTTGGTAACTTATTCAAATTTTTATGTCAAGTTTCCTAACTTTGTTTTTCTAATTTTCATTTTCACTTAAGGTCTTGTTTGGCCCACCATGATCCTGCACATATCCATATATGGATCTTAATGTATAAATAATTACTACCTTTGTAATAACAAAAGCCAAAAAATATTTTGAAGTGTAATGATATGAATGAGAATATGAATTAATTTGCTATTACTTTTGCTTTGAATCATTAGTTTTCATAATTATACTAAGATTTAAGATTCTATGTATGATGCACTTCAAAGTTAATTAATCACTTATTTACCTACACTACCCCATGTTCATACATTAGATATTAGAAAACAACTTCTTAGATTGTTTAATGATCAAGCATTTTGTAATTAACATTTTATTTAAGATTATTTTACCTTAGAAATTTTCATAGGTTATAAATAAAAGGTTCAATACCTCATTGACAATAAAATTTAAAT
This sequence comes from Cryptomeria japonica, assembly GCF_030272615.1. NCBI lineage: Eukaryota > Viridiplantae > Streptophyta > Pinopsida > Cupressales > Cupressaceae > Cryptomeria > Cryptomeria japonica. The sequence goes on along the minus strand of NC_081411.1, from coordinate 336,158,878 downwards.
TAAATTGGAAGGGATTAATAATATTGGTAATCTATTGGTGTAGATTAGAAATATACATAGATATATTTTTATATCATTCATAAAATGTTAGAGCATGTGATATTAATGACATGATGATGATGTAGAACATGAAGCCATAATACTTGAGAAAGTATTTATGAAAAATGCTGATTTTAATGCTATGTCTTCCTCTCCTCCTTTTTTACCATTGATTATATTTTTGAATGAGGATATGTCATAAAATAATTAGCACACTTTACCATACATTGAAGGTAATGATGAAAAATAATGACAAAAAATAAAATATAGGGACTCAAAAATGTAATCCAAAATTGATCTATACCTTACTAACACATTTTCTAAGCTAAGGAAACAAGAAAACATGAAAGGTAAAAGGAATTCTCTCATCAATAATTCCTTGTTGGACTTAATCATAAGAAGTTGAAACTTAGGGGTCAAGACATAGAGTGGATAAGGGTCCAATGGACCTTAATGATGAGAATTAAGCTAAGTGGGAGGATGCGATGCTATTGAGATCTTTATCCCCATCTTTTCGGCATGCTTCTAGGAGTAAGCCTATCCTTAGGGTGGAGGATGTAATGCCTAGTGAATTTTTATTTTTTCATCATTATTTTGATCCATTGTTGATATTGTACATGATATATTGGATTGTGTGTACCACCATTCTTTTATATTGGCATCCGTGTGGTAAAACCCTTGATATAGCTATAGTATTATGTGGTGCATACAATTTTAGCAACCCTTAGAAACCCTATCAAAGGTGAGTGTGTTACAAATATTTTCCCAAAAGGATTCGAAAAAATAGTTTCATTTAGGTCAAATTACCCTCATCGTACACTGACATGGTATGCTCCTAAAAAAGTGAACTTTAAACAATGCTTTTTAGAAAATCTTATCGAAACTTAATTTGCATCATTTGAGTATTCAAATAAATTAGATATTTAGAAACTAGACTTTGAGAACTACATTTCCTACTTTTTCCAAGATTCATTCTTTAAGTGCTTCAAATTTTTAGGTCAATTAGGATGAATTTTGAAAAACAAGGAAAGCACTTCCACTTTTTGGCCAAAAAGTGGACTCAACTTCTTACACATGCTCATTAAATAGAAAAATAACCAAAAAATGACAAGAGATAATACAAAAATAATGTCATAAAAGACTATAATAAAACAACAATAAAATTTAAAGGGAAAAAGGAACTATAAAATTTTTCTAATAAAGACTAATAAATATATATTAATATGATTAAATTAATTATATAAAAATCTGTTGATGGTTGTTGTTGTGCCTTTCACGTTGGAGTTTGTTCCTTCAGTGGTTGTTGGTTGTACTTCGTTCTTGGGAAGGCTTTGCTTCTTTGCCTCTCATTTTTTGTTACCCCGCTCCTTGGTATGGGCTACCAACCTCTTCTCATGCTACATGGTTTGGGCCCCTTGTTGTTGATGTGGGGTGGATGTTGAGAGTGGTGTCATTTTCTCTCTTCTTTGCATCATGGTGGAGGTTCTTGCAACATTTTCTTGGAGTGGGGATTGTTCCCCTTTTTGGTCATGATGCCCCCCTATTTAGGGTCTTCCTAGTGCTCTTATGGGCCCTAGTATGTACTCTTGCTCTTATAGATTTGTTTACTCTTAGCATGGGATTTATTGTAGGATTCTCCATGACATGTAAATGTCTTCTGTGATGTTGTTTTTTGTTCTCTGGTGGGCTCCTTTGATTGGTTCTTAAAGGACAGTGTATGGGGAAATTTGGGCTCTCTCTTCCTGGAATGTGCCTTTGCACTATCACATTCCCTCTCTTTGGAGATTCCTTTTGAGGTGGAGTTTCTTCAAGGTGGGCTAGGTTTTTGGGTGTATGCAGGTTGAATTTAGTTTTGAGGAAGATGATATTCTTTTTGGTGTTAAATTGGTGCTGCAAGTGGTGGGTTGGTTGTGGGAAAGTGTTGAGGGTTGGTTACCATGCGGGTGCTTAACCAGAGAGGGCCATGTTCTCCTCCAACCTGCCATTGTGCTTGCTCCAGTTCCTCACCTAAAGTGATCACTCTCTCCTTGGGCCTTTTCTTCTACATTTACTAGCCCTTACCCACTTGTGTGGCCTCTTGAGGTGGCCATGAGCTTTTTGCATATGGGAATTATGGTGTTATTTTATTCTACAAGTCACAAGCCTATAGAGATAGTCATCGAGAAGCTATTTATAGGGATTCCCACCAACAAAAAGTTTATTGAGGCCATCTAGAACCCTATGGACTATTTTGCTGTTGTCTACCCTTTGGAGTTGGTGTGCCTGGCATGGCTTGGTTCCCACCTCACCTATTTCTTTTCTTTGTTGAGACTTGGTGAGTTCGGATACAAGGTTGTGGGAAGCCTTTCAAAATCAACTAAGTTTTTTTAATTACCTTGACTCTGCTCTTATAAGCATAAGATTTATATGGGAGATGGTTTGGGGCTTTCCAAAACCCCTATGTTCCTGACTAGGTAATTTTGGTTTTTTTGAGAACCTGTTCCCCTTGGTTATCTATTTGGTCAAAAGCATGCTTCAAAAAAGGTTTGTCCTTTCTAGGTCTCTGTTGTTTTTGGTGGTATCACTACTTGTGAGTTTCTCTATGGACCAGTTTGGCAGTTATGTAATGGGTACGGGCCCTCTCCCACATTTATTAATTAAAATTGTATAAAAGTCATACTAAAAATGTTTAAAGTGGCTGAAAATGCAAACAAAACAAGAAATTATAACCACTTAAGAAATAAGAATAAAGTGATAGAGAAAGACAAAACAACTAAGACTAATAAATATAAATTAAAGTGAGAAATTAACTAAATAAAAAATCAAACTAAAAAATATTGAAATTAAACAAAATGCAACCAAAACAAGCATTAAAATAATAATTACTAGACATAAAATAAGAAACTTGCAACAACCTCTAATATACTAACCAACTAATTAAAAGAAAGCTTATTTACATATATTTCTTGTAATTGTCAGCAGTAACCATTACAAGTGGGTTTGACCAAATTTTGGCATACATAAAGGACAAACTGCATGTAACATTCTTATTTGAATCTTAGAATCTATTAAAAAATGATGTTATTAGGGGTCATACCCTTATAACATTCATATATAATGTTCTAATATAAGGTTATAAAACCTTATATATTATATGCTTTATAAGATTATCAAATTTGAAATAATTATTATAATCTAATAACTAATAGGTTATTAATTAGTTATCAATGGGGGTTATCAAAAAGGTGTGACTAGTGAAGCCACCCTTCCTCATATATTTAAGGAGGTACTCCCTCATTTGAGAGAAGTGTAAATTTGGAGATTTATAGTGAGCTCTATCACTATGCACAAGAGGTATTATTTTTCATGTAGAAGTATTCCAAAGTATCCCCAAATTCAAGTCAATTTTGTCATAGACTATATTTTGTAAGTGTATTTAAAAAATGGTGCTTTATGGGTTTTTAACCCAAAAGGGTTTTCCCCATGTTTATTTTGTGTAATGTGTTAATTTATGGCTGCATGATTCTTAATGCACTTTTTTTTATATATTGTTTATAATGATTAGTCTCCTAAGATCCTAATTTCTATTAGAATTTGTCAAGACGTCAACACATTGTGCAAATTTCTACACATCATGATCTCGTCTAACTAATATCTTCCACAATCAAACTAAAATCTACTAACAGTTCATTATTATCATTTATGAAGTAAAAAACATGAAATCTCGATCATTGGTTTAGTTATAAATGCACTAGGCATAACGCACAAGTGTGAAATTGACACAAGGTGCAATTTGTGACACTACAATACTAATAGGCAATTTTGAACAAATTTTAACAGAAACATAAAATATAACAAAACTAAACCTTATTATATATTTTGTGACATATTCAATGGTAATAAATTGATTGATTGCATCGGCAATACCATGAATAATACTCTCATCCCAAAGCTCTAGAAGGAGCTTTGAGAGATGAACCTAGATAGGAACCTTATTAATCTTGATAGTGTAAAACTAGTAGACAATCTTTTAAAATGAAGCAATGCATTACCAAGAAACCAAGGACCTCAATATAGAACTTTGGTGTGCCAATCAATTATTGGAATGATAATAGAAGGAATTCATTTCTCAAAGACATCACCTAGACTAATCCAATTGCAAGCCAACATTCATCCTTGTAGATTCTCTATCCATCCACCCATCAAGAATATAAAGAATAGGGTCATGTAAGAGGTGCATCAAAATGAGAATGTGAGACCACTAAAGAGTGACATCCCCAATCCTCCACTCTTGCAACACACTCAAGAGAGGAGGCACATTAGGGAAATTTTCTGTAACAGTCTAATTGGTAGAAAGAGGAAGGGGGATGATGTCACAAGAAGGAACCCATTACGCATGTCGTCCTAAGAATAGAGAGAGATAACATACTCAACGTAGCAATACGGCTAAATTAAGAGAAATGTTGGCCTCACAAAGGAGGTCTAGCAACAACCCTCCATCATCCTCAATGACTCCAAAGGCATCCTCATCCATACCATCCTCCAAAATATATCCAAAATTGTCAATTATGTGATGTCTTATAAAAGATTAAGAATAACTATATTTGAATTGATTATATTGGTAATATATTGCTTCAAAATCTAGAGGTTAGTTTTTTATTAAATGGATAACAATATGTCACCTATATTTGTGTTTCTTCATTTTTAAATAATTTTCCTTACTACACTACTCACGCATTTGATAGTCTTGATTGATATTCTAGAAACTAAAGCGCATTCGTCAAATTTATCTCCGTAATTTTCTCGGTCCCTCACAATACGCTCTATGGAACTACTCATCAAATTGTAGAGCTGTGAATCCCTGTCTCGAAAACCCCTTTTACTTGTAGAGAACATGCATAAACGACTCTAGTTTTGTTCTTATTCAAATCTGTCTCCAACTAAACGAAGACGATGATTTTGGCGCCTTTTCAATTCTTCCGTTGATTGCGCGCAATTGCCGTTCTTTCACTGGTCAAGTCTCTGACTTGACTGACTTTTGTAATTTTAGTTTTGTTCTCTTTAATTAGAGAACGTAGATGAGTAAACATTTATATGTTTGGGTCACAAGGATTTGTCTGGTCTGGTGAAGCAGCATGGCTTCCCGGCAAGGAAATAAGGATTGCTATGCTTTATCGTTAACAAGATTGTCAAGATTATTTATCTCCAGTTTTGTGAGGCTAAAGGTTGATCTTAGGAAGACAAATTATAAAGACATTGAGGTGGAGTCTAAGAAGAAAAAGAAAGCTAAAGGGAGTTTAAAAGAACATGCAAGGAACCTTCACTGGTAGGTCAAGTTTCTTTTACTCAAAAAGGATTAAATTTTTTTTTTAAAAAACTATGTGATTGATTTTTATTCTACATATTTTATGTTGTTTTTGTGCTACTTCGCTGCAATCTAGACCTAGATTTTTTTGGATGTTAGTTATGTTGGTTTTTTTGTTTCTAAATTCTTCTATTTTGTAAGGGATTGGGACCTTATTTTCCTTTTTATGTATCAAAAACATTTCTAAATATTTTTATCATGTGTGTATTAAATGAATGTTGTTTTCGGATAATATAGATATTTATAAACTAAAAGAGCTTACTACTACTGTATGAATAAAGAGAATATTATATCTTAATGTGTGCAAATTATATGTACATGTAATAATCTAATTTGATTTATCTTATAAAATGAGTTGTCATAGGTAAAGAAAGAGTAGAGCTTTGTCAAAGATCAAACTCCTTTTTAAGTTAGACTAGGCTATGTAATGAATCCTAGTCAACGATTTGGCCATTGTCGAGGTTTTCTACTAGGCAACAAAAATCTTAGACTCTTAATCTTCCCTCCCCCCTCGTCATGAATCAATGGCAGGCATGTATGTCGTCCTTGTGCTTTACCTCCTCTTCCACCCGTGGCTGTCTACTCAAGCCCAAACAACCTTCGTCTTTCCCAAACTGACTAGTTTAACCAGTAGAAACTTATCAAGCCTGTATTTGCAAGGGAACGTTGTATTTTGTAACGAAACCCGATCTTATAGGTATCCGCTTGACCAATAATTCATAATACATTACTGGTAGTGTTTTATATTCAGAAGTTGTGCGTATGAAAGAGCGCTGGTTCAAGAATGCAACTTCTACTTTCATATTCGCCCTGGCTCCGCCTCCACAGAATTCGATAAGTGGGAATGGACTGACATTTATCATAATGCCCAAAAAGACACATAAGGGAGGCCAACAAGATTCATACCTTGGTTTGTTCAATTTCACAAGCTTGGGACAACCTCCAATCATCTGTTTGCAGTCGAATTCGACACAGTAAAGAACCCAGAATTCGATGTCATCAATGACAATCACGTTGGCTGGTGACCAGTTCATTCAATTAGATCTAAATGGGAGAAAGAATATTCAAGCTTGGATTGACTATGATCATCTCCAAGATCAGCTCAATGCTACCACAGCTCTGGCCGGTTCACTTCGCCCGGAAAGACAACTGCAATGGAAGAAAAATTTTGAGTTTGGGATTTGAAGGTTTTTGGCAAGGTTTACAAAGGAGTCCTTCCTAGTAATGGCTTCCAAGTTCCAAGTGGCTCTGAAATCTATCTTTTGAGAGATCAATGAAGGCTCTCATAGAAGAGATTTCAACTCTTCCTAGTAATGGCTTCAAATCTATCTTTTGATTAGTGCATTTTCTTGATGCTAAACAGATTTGAAAGATGGTTCCAGAGTGTCTCACCTTTGTAAAGATATCTTTAAGTTGTTCTTGAGCCTTTACCTCAATTTCACATATTTTTTCTGAACTGAATTTCAAATAAATTAATATTTCAAATCAAAATGCTTTGTCCTACTGTGATCGATAAGATTCTTAACCAATTTAATACATACATGTTGTCACAAAAAGGTCATTGCAGGCTAAATTTGTTTCTCCCCATATCCTCTATGACTTTTCAAAACTATAATGATTGTGTATGTAAAAAAATGACTACAATATATTCTATTTCTTTAGATGAAAAAGAAAATGTAATTTGCTTTATTTGATCTCCATGGAACTAAAGCTAAACAAAGTGAGATACAATTACCAAATGTAGACATCTGATCTTCCAAACTTCCTCTCCAATCAAAGTCACTAAAGATAACAAGTTGAGACCTTTTTGAGTTGCATAATATGAAATACTAAAACTTGTAGTACCTTTCACATACCTCAATATCTTCTTGTTTTTCTTCATATGAATTTTGGATAGCTTAGTCATATACCTTGAAACAAGAGAAACTAAATAAGTAAATTATGGTCTTGTGTGAGTTAGAAACATCAATCTTCCAACAAAACTTTCATAAGTTGTTTCACCATCTATTTTAGTAATATCTTCTCTACGTAACCCACCTTCATAAGTAGATGGAATGGATGTTGCTTTACATTCAATCGTACCAAATTTTTAACATTGTCTTTTGCATATTTTATTTGATAAATAAAAATTCTATCCTCACTATGATGAACCTCAATTTATTAGAAAGTATTGCATGAGACCTAGACCTTTCATTTCAAATTTGTTCATTATTAACAATTTTGGATTCATCCCTCATATTAAAACTACTACCCATATACAACAAATCATCAATATAAAAATCTCCTTTCTTATAGTGAATTGTAGGCCCACTTTTGTTTCTCTTGAATTCATTATACTAAAACTATCCATTTATCCTAGCATACCATCTCTTGATGCTTGCTTGAGGCCAAACAAAACCTTCTTTAGATTGTATACTTGGTGTTATGGTTCTTTACCTTGCACTTCAAAACCCTATGTTTGTTGGACATAGAATTCCTTTTCTAACTACCCATTTATGAAGACACGTTTCATAGTAAAACCATTATTCTAATGGTTTGTTGTTTTGCTAGTGATGGAAATATATCTTCATAATCTATTGCATACCTTTGTATGAAGCCTTTTATAGCTAACTATGCCTTACATCTTTCAACACTCCTATCAATGTTGTACTTAGTCTCAAGTAAATCCACATTGTAATGATATTTTTCTTCTCATTTGGAATCTACGTAAGTTCTTAGGAATCATTCCTATTAATAGAATCTACCTCTTCTTGCATTGCTTGCACCCAAACCTCATTAGTACATGCATCTTCAAACAATAATAGTTCAAATTTAAATTGTGAAAGTAAAGTAAAATTCATTATCTCACCTCTCAAATTATCTTCATATGCTTTACTTATTTTCCTCTAATAAATGTTGCTTCAAATTCTTGGCTATATTGGAGAAACTTTGACTTGAAGTTAGACTTACACTAAAATTAAAAGAGGTGCTACTTTATTGACTTGTAGTGCCAAAAACTAAAATATTAGTGGATTTAACTCATTCAGAATATTATCATTGAGACTATCATTAAAAATAGATTTTGACTTCTCAACATGACTTTCTTGATGTCTCTAAACTCTTCTTGCATCAAAAATCACATCACTTGACACAACCATACTATTACTAAGAGGATTTCACAACCTAAACTCTCCCTTCATCAAAAGATAACATATCTTCACACAAAAATACTATTCGTGGGAGGATTAGACAACCTATAGTCCTCAATTTGTTCACCATACCAAACAAAAATGTATGATTGACTTTTTTGGATCTAAATTTATTCCTTTTGACCAACTGCATGAACACAAACTTCAAAATAATTAGCACTATTCTTTCTCTCATTCTAGGCTTCATAAGGTGTCATGGCAAGTGCACTAGTGAGATTTTATTTGAGAATATACACTACTATAGAATCTACATTAGCACAAAAAGAAAATGCTCAATCTCTTGGTTTGAAATATAACCCTTATCATTTTCACCATTGTATGATTCTCCCTTTCAATGATGTCATTTTTTTGAGGTGTGTAAGAAATAGTGAGTTGTCTTTAGATGTCACTAAGATTACAATAATCCGTAAAATCTCTTGAACAAAATTACACTCTATGATTGGTCCTTAAGACCTTTTTTTTATCATCATTTTCATTTTCCGCGAGGACTTTAAGATTGTTGAATACATCAAAGGCTTGATTATTTTGGTCTTAAAAAAACTTAAAACAAACACTTTCAAGAATAATCAATAAAGTATATCAAAATGAACTAACTAAAGTTGATAATGGATGCTCCATGTGCATTGCTTTCTAAAAATTTCTCTTCTCCATGTAAAAAACAAACATTTCAAAATTGATGTTCATTGTATCTAAGATCTTGTTCAAGCTCATGTTTTTCATCTGGATTATTATTTTAGTAATGAGACATGTTCACTATGAACATGATACAAACCAACTCCATAGAATACTTGATATGATAAAGGTAAACATAAAAAAGAATGGTAATATAATGTTCTCACCTCTTTTATATTTCCTCTCGATGTATATTTTATTCTAGCCAATCTTAAGAATTTAAAAAAACAATTGTCTAAATTTTTCCATATTTTAAAATTGATCTATTATTAAAAATCTTCAGATACTTCTTTTAGTTTTTTTTTTAAAAATTTTTAATAAAGAACGAATCAATCATCAACTAAAAACTAGAGTTAGATTGTGGTCAGGATTTGTAAATGGAAATTTAAATTTTTAATCTAAATTAATTCAATAAATTGTGCTCTAGCAGTGCTCTGTTCTCCTATGTTTTGGAGGTGCTTGTGACAATTCTAGTTAAAAAATTATTTTTCTAGACTACAATTAGATATATATACACCACTTTTAAATCCCTGGAACTTTCAGGTGAGCTGAACACAGGGTAGACAGGAGTTTTGTTGGTTTCAAACAGACCAAAATATTGTCCATAGCAGATATAAAAGGCTACCCGATTTCAGTTATCACACTTGGAATATTGTCCATGGCAGATATAAAAGTGTCGACTTTAGCGCCGAACAAGTTGTTATACATTAGATGCCATCAGTCACCACAGTGCTTGTCTGCAAAAATTCAATCTCTGTTGTATTTGTAGCTAAAGTATGGATAGACACTGGCCAGGAAAGGAGGGTATTTATCTGACAAAAACTTAAGTATGGCACTCATATTCTCACCAAATGTTCCCTTGGAGGGAGGAAATGAATTGTACAGCACGGACGTTGCGTGTGGTGTAGAGACCTTGATGTCGTTCTGCAAATTGGCGTTACTCAATGCCTTCTGAATATTGTTCATAGAAGGCACGAGATATGAAACGTATGCTCTATTTGCAAAAACCTCGTTTTCCACTGCAATGTATTTGATGTGGACAGGACAGAATGGTTTAATGTTGTCATTCACCCGTTCGCTACATCCTGGTCACCTGCAATCGTTTTAAGCTCAGTGTTGTCAACTCCCACAATCACTTCTATTCAAGAATTCTTCAGGGCCTCCAGCGCGGCTTGATTTGCTTGGTATAATCTCACCTTTTCTATATTGCTTGACTGCAAAAGATTCACCACCTCCTCGTGAGAAGGCAAATTGTCTGAAAGCATTCCATAGCATACTCCTATCTTTGCACCATCTGCTAGACATTAAAAGAAAGGATTTATGCGTGAATATTAAGAGATTTTATTAACATGAGATAAATACATTTTACTTTCAACACAACAAAATTTAGTTTATTTCAATTGAATTTTTAAAGAAAATATATGGAGTTTTATTAACAGGTCATTTTAATAAACTATTAATGCTAAACTATTGGGCAATGTCTTTAAGTTTTCAAGGAATGTCTTTTTTATGTTGGCATTAACTGTTTCTTTTTCTATTTGCTGTCCATTATTCTTATTAATGAATATTTTTTTGCTATAGTCTCTGACTGATTCTGTAACAGAAATAGGATCCAACTTTCCTTTAGGATCCTAATTTTCCTTTTTATCTAATAAAAAACATAAAATATCTCCAAACTATAAGAGCAAACTAGCAACCAATAGTAGCCACCTGACAGTATTGCAAAACAAGCATAGCAGTTAGCACTCCCAAAACACATCAGGGCAAATAGTGAAACCATCCAACGGGCCATTCTCATGGTAGGTGGAGCTGTCAATCGGCAATTATACGACCTTGTATAAACTCCATTGATCGAAACTGCAACCTGAACCAATTCCATTGAGGGAATAATTTTTATAATACAATTGCCCTGACAAATTTTCTCTGGTGTCTGCATCTTCTGAAGATATGATCGATGCATTGGAGATGAGATTTCTGTGTTGGATTAGAGATTGGATTGCTGCGTTGGAGATCATGATAATGATGCCGAGTCAAAGATCATATCTTTTTAGTTTTTTATCTTGTTTTTAGTTTTTTAGTTTTATGCTTTAATAAATCAGCAGTTTGCAAACTGCTATAATAAGGCTTTGTTTTTAGTTTTTTGAGTTGTCTTAGGAAATGAATCATCTGTAAAACAATTCAATATTATTGTAATTTACCCATTCAATTTTTCAATGTAATCATTCAACTCAGTTATGAGTAAAGTTAGTTTTTCATATGCAATAATAAGATATGCAGAGTTTCTCAGCTTAATAGATCTTTTAATCTAGTTAGTTTTTTATATAGAATACTAAGATAAGCAGATTTTCTTAGCTGAATATTTCTCTCAGTATTTTGGGAGTATTGTTTGAATTATCATAATCTTTCATCTTCAGCATTAATTTCTAAATCATAGCATCTATAGCTTTTATATCAACCACAGGCTCCTTGCCCTTTACTCCTGGTGTCAAAGGGCTTGTCTGGAAACCCGCATTATCCTTGTCCTCAACATCTATTTTCAACAGGATAGTGCACCAAGATAGTAAGGAAACTTTCATGCACAACTGTATGACCCACTGCCACTTTCAACATTCTTAGAAAATCATCCATAATGGTGCCTCTTGATATACCCATCCTGCCCATCATAAACTTACATGCTCCAATCCGAATGTCTAAACATTGATTGCCCACAAGAAGGAAGATGATAAATGTTGCATAAGCAATGATACAAAACTGTCTTAAGAACCGCTGCCAGTTATAGCACAATCAATTCTTCTGGAGGCTTTGAGATGCCAAATGGGATGGCCAAAAACACAACCTAGCCTTAAAGGTTTTGAGCATAAGCTAATAGTTCAGAGCTCAATGAGGCCAATCTTCCACCTTCCTACTTTCCAAATAAGATATATCCTGTAAGATTCACTCCTCCATTTGTCATGTGATCCGGTATCCCATTCTGTGTTAGGAGCCTCTGTTTTTTAAGTTTGCAGAGGGATTATATTGAGGGTGGGATTGAAATGTTTTCCAACACTTAATTTAGATTCCCGTGAACAAATTTAAGAATAATCTTTTGAGGGAAAATTTCTTATTCAAGTACTATTTTCTTAAAATAATTCAATCAAATTATTTAGCAATATTGTTGTTAAGAAAACTAATGGAACTACCAACATTTGAAACTTTAAACTTGCCCAATACTAAATAATTCATTGTACTATTAACAAAAACAATTTTAGATGTAGTATTCAACTTTTTAAAAAATTTATGGTTTTCTATTGAGATACAAAGAAGGAATCAATCATTTGCTAGATTACTGTTAGATATATATACACCACTTTTAAATCCTTGGAACTTTCAGGTGAGCTGAGCGGAGGGTAAACAGAACTTTCAGCTAGGAAGTCCATAGGGTAGACAGGAATTTTAGTGGTATCAAACAGACCAAAATGGCGCGCCTCAGCCCCAGTCTTCTGATTCTCATTGAACAGTGTAAAAATATATGTCTCAATTGTCGTTCCAGGTCTCTTTGGTGTTCCTGCATTTGACAAAACATGCTTGATGAGATTGTTGTTGTAAGTTCGGGCATTGTCCACAGTAGCCACGGCATTGCCTGCAGTGGGCCACCCACTTTCAGTTATTACAATTGGAATATTGGAATGTCCCAGCTTTTCCATAGCAGATATAAAAGCGTCGACAAAAACGCCGAACAAGTTGTTATACATTAAATTGCCATCAGTCACCACAGTACTTGTCGATCTAAACAGCGAATAGTCTGCAGAAGTTGAACCTGCGGAGTTTTTGTAGCTGAAGTATGGATAGACGTGGGCCATGAAAGGGGAGCCATTATCTGATAGAAAGTTAAGGATAGCACTCATATCCTCACCAAATGTTCCCTCAGACGGAGGAAATGAGTTGTTCAACACGGACGTTGGGTATGGTGTGGAGACCTTGATGTTGTTCTGCAGATCAGCCTTCCTCAATGCCCTCTGAATGTTTTCCATTGCAGGCAGGAGATACAAAATGAGTGTTCTATTTAAAAACACCTCGTTTCCCACTGCAATGTATTTGATGTTGACAGAAGGATGGAATTGTTTAATGTTGTCATTCATCCATATGTTCGCTACATCCTGGTCATTTGCAATCGTCTGAAGCTCAGCGTTGCGAACTCCCACAATCACTTCGATTCCAGAATTCTTCAGGGCCTGCAGGGCGTCCTGACTTGAAAAGTATAATCTCACCTTTCCTATGTTGTTTGACTGCATCAGATTCACCACCTCATTGTGATAAGGCAAACTGTCTGAAAGCATTCCATAGCATACTCCTATCTTTTCACCATCTGTGAGAAAATTAAGAGATTTATATGTGTGAATATTAAGAGATTTATATGTGTGAATATTAAGAGATTTCGTCAAAATGAGATGAATACAAATCACGTTTAGTACGACAAAACTTAGTTTAGTTCTATTTAATTTTTTTAAAGTTAATATATGGGATTTCATTGACAGGTCATTTTCACAAACTATTAATACTAAAATACAAGGGAATTTTCTTAAGTTTTCAAGGAATGTCTTTTTCGTATTGTTTATGTTAGCATTATAACTGGTTGTTTTTCCTATGTGTTCTCCATTCTTCATTTTTAAAGAATTTTGCTTGCTATAGTCTCTGACTGATTCTGTAACAGAAATAGGATCCCAGTTTTCTTTAGGGATCCCAATTTTCCTTTTAATCTAATCAAAATTATAAAATAGCTCTAAACTATAAGATTAAATTAACCAGTAGTAGCCACCAGATAATATTACAATACAAACATAGCACTACCAAAACACGTCAGGGCAATTGAGAAAAATTTCCAATGGACCACTCTCATAGTAGATGGACCTGTCAATCAGTGACTACAAGCCCTAGTATAAGCTACATTTATCGAAACTGCAACCATTGACTGAATCATCGGTCCCACTGCCTCACCCCAACCCTTGAAATTTAAAGCCTTGTATACCCGTCACCCTTAACACTACCCTAACCAGTTTAGCATCTTCCAATAGAGGCATTGTGTATCCACTAGTAATCCTTGTACCATAGCTTTTTCTTATAATCATACAAATGTGCTGGCAAATTTTCTCAATGTCTGCATCTTCAGCATCAATTCTTACATCGTAGCATCTATAGCTTTTATATCAACCTCAAACCCAACTACAGGCCTCTTGCCCTTTCCTCCTGGTGTCACAGGACTTGTCAGGAAACCCGCATTATCCCTGTCGTCAATATCCACTTCAACTGGATAGTGCAGCAAGAGAGAAAAGAAACTTTCATGCACAACTATATCACCCATTGCCACTGATTCTGTAACAGAAATAGAACCCAAATTTCCCTTTTTCATCTAATCAAAAACATATAATAAAGATTAAACCAACCTCTCAATTATTCCATTTAGAGATCTATGTTTGTAATAATCTTCTATACTGTAACAGGAATAGAACTCTAATTTCTCTTTTTAACCTGTAGACACCTAAAAATGGTCAACGCTTGCAGAGTCATACTTTAACATATGGTCAACGCTTGCAGAGTCATACTTTAACATTTGCGCATTGCCTCATTTTAGGTTTTTGCGTCGCATTAACATTTCTCCTATGATTCGCACTTGATCTTTATCATTTGCGAGCATCGAGTCATTCTTCTACATTCTTCATTCGTCTCGCTCTCAAATTTGGTCTTGTTGACAACAATCTTCAGTCATGATTTTGGTCGATCTTTGTCCTTGTCAATCTTGTCATATTGTGATCGATTCGTCATCGATCTTTGTCCTTTTCAATCATGTCAATTTGGTCAATTTGTCATTGACTTTTGTCAACCAAACTCAATCAAATCATTTATCAACACTGGTCATTTATCAATTCAAAATCATGATCGAATCGATATCAATTATCCTTTGTCAAGACCTAATTGTCGTCTTTGCATTTCTAATTCATCTTCCAAGGTTTTATGATTTATTCATTTAACCTTGTGTGTTATTTCTTCCTCTAGGATTAAATAATTTATTTATTTATCCTAGGTCTTCTTGTCACAATTAAATGTTAATTTAATTGGCTAATTATTCCTCTTTTGTGAATTAATTAATAAATGACACATTATTAATTAATTTACCTAATTCTAATTCCTAATTTCCACCTATTTTCTAATTTTCTAATTCAAATTCCACCTAATTATCTTGTCTCTAGTTCTCCCTATTTGTGTGCTTCATGCGTCATACTCTTGACATAGCAATTTGTCATAGAATTTGTCATAAATTGTCATAAAATTCTTGACATAGAAATGTGTCATAGAATTTGTCATAAAATGTCATAAAATGTCATAAATTCTTGACATAGAAATTTGTCATGAATTGTCATAAGCCTTGCAGAGAAATTTGTCATAGATATGTCATAATTTTTCTATTATTGATTTGAATTTCTATTCAAATCTCTTTCATGCTAATTTGCTCATTTTCTCCAATTTTTCTATAAATTGGATGATTTTCAATCAAACCTAATCCCGAATTTCTATTAGATTATCGAACTTACGCTTCTAGTACTCTTGAGCTTTTCATCAATCTTGCTTTCAATTGTGAGCACTTGTAGGTGAGATCCACAAACCCATTGAAGAGGAAAGAACAACAATAGAGCCGCATGGAAGAAGCATCCAAATTGTTATATGGTTTGCATAATATTTTCTTTTGAATGCTTTGTTTTCATACCTCTATTGAGTGTGCTTAGAATTAGGTTCATTTCAATGAATGTTCTTCTGATTGAGTTATCATGTCTTGTGTTTTGATTGATCTACTTGTTTTTGATGATTCCTAATTCTTCTATGCTACATAACCTAATGAAAAAAATATAATATCTGTAAGATTAAATTGACACCCAATAGTAGCCATCGCATAAAATTGCAAAACAACCACAGAACTACCAAAACACATTAGGGCAATTGTGAAACACGATCATTTCCTCTAGAGGCTTTGACATGTCAAATTGGATGGCCAAAAACATAAAACCTAGCTTTAAGCTTGTTGATCATAAGCTAATAGTGAGAGCTCAATCAGTCCAATCTTCCACTTCCCTACTTTCCAATTAAGATATATCCTTAAGATTCAACCCTTCATTTGTCATGTAAGCCAGTATCCCATTCTGTGTTAGGAGTCCTGTTTTTTAAGTTTGCACAAGGCTTATATTGTGGGTGGAGTTGAAAATTTTCCAGACAAGCTTAAGGAGATTTTGCAGATTTTGCAGTTAAATTTAGATTCTGACAATAATTTTGAGGATGATATCTTATTCAACTAGCATCTTCCCCCAAAAAACCAGCTAAAAAATTTCTTATGCAACTGAGCGTCTCGATAAAGAGTGAACTTCACCTGCATGAGCTATGTAGAATGAAACGACAATGAGAAGAACCAAAGCATAGCAATCTTTATTTCCTTGCCAGGAACCCATTCTTTTTGTGAGACCAGGCAAATCCTCCAAGCCCAAACATATAAATGTTTACTATCTATGCTCCGTAATTATAGAGAGCAAATCTGACATTTCTTATGTCAGTCAAGTCAGAGTCTTGGTCGGTGGAAGAACGGCAATTGCAAGAAGAATCAACGAGAGCATTGAACAGCAATTGCAGTCAAGTCATTAAAAAAAAACGCCGCTATTCTCCATACAGAATAGCACGAAAGTACAACTAACCATACATAAAAAGAGGCATACAAATTCGCTAACATGCAATGACATACAGCGAAGGGCCCGTTGAACGGAGAGCAGTTACGGTGGTCACTTTTCAAACCCTCCCAAATGCTTTTCAAAAATGCTTTCCCTCTAAATCCATTTAAATATAATGTTGTTTTTTATTTTATCGTATATATCATATTTGATTGCAAAAATAGACAAACTTCTTGCAGATCGAAGCAAATGGTAACCACAATTTTGGCAGGTATATGTTTATGTTCAATTGGAACTTAAATGGTAGACAGTGCAGGTATGCTTGCTGTTGGGATTAAGGTGTTTCAATGATCTTAAAAGTTTCAAAAGTGGATTTAATTTAATTAGTTTTAATGGTCTTATGTTGCTGATTTTAATGATTTACTCTTATAATATAAATATTCAAAGTGTGATCAACAAGCATTGAGGAGAGAGAGAAATTGTGATACTTGTCACAAGAAGGGAACTATGAAGAAGAAAAATTCTTAGGAGCTCCTCAAAGTTCCCTCCAAGCAACATGTGGCAATTGCTTCCTATTATTTAGCACTAATTTGGAAAAACATTCGATGGGATCATATCTTCCACGTGAATAAACCTGGAGCAAAATACAAAATTTTATTTTGGCAAAAGACTTCATTTTCTTGAACACCTTGCATTTGAGCAATAAATAATATTTGCGTTTAATATTATTTGTGCAAGAGTTATCCAAAAAGGAGTTTCCATTTATGTGTAGCAAATTCATTGAATAAGGATGCTTTTGAGAAGGTTGTTTTTGCTCATTTGCTTTCCTTTTAATTGGCATTGAAGAGCCTAGCCAACTTTGTTATCATTAGGAATTCTGCTCATGATGCCGTCTGCTGCCCTAAGGCTGTCTGCGACTGTTGTTGTCGTCGTCGCTGCCCTAAGGATGTCCACTGCTGTGAAGCCATCTACCCTTAGATCAGCTGGTGATGTCGTCCAGTCCCCCATTTCCCCTGGTGTGGCCGGTGAGCCTGGTGCTATGTATGGGAGCTTTGCGGGGGTTTCAGATGGTGATACGGTGCTTCCAGCGCCCTCTGTTGGTGATCGGGGTATCCGTAGCTTGGGACCTGTGGCTATTTCTGTTTGCAAACCTCTAGTTTTCAAGGTGTCTGCTGATACTGACATGGAGATCATCCACACTTCCTCTATGTTTGAAGCTCATGGTTTGATCTACAGGTTTCGGGGTTTTTGGCCAAGACTTCCTCAACTACACACTTGGATTTCCCAAAGTTGGGAATTGATCATAAAAGGTTCAGTTAACATTTTTCCCTCAGCCAAGGGTTTTTTCATTGCTAAATTTGAATATGCAAAGGACAGATCAAAAATCTTAGGGATTAATCCTTT
>NC_081411.1:336113046-336140046 GCF_030272615.1 Cryptomeria japonica | reverse complement strand
ATGGAGAAATTCAATGGTGGCAATTTTGGGCTTTGGAAACCCTAGATGGAAGACATGGTTGTTGATAGAGACTTGTGGGACTAAGCCTCAAACAACAGGGTAAGATACTTGGGATACATTGGATTAGAAAACAAGGTTTGATAAGACTATCTAGCTGACTTTGTGCTCCTTAATGTTCATGAGGAGAAGACTATAGCTACACTTTGGAAAAAGCTTGGTGATATTTATCAAGGGAAATCCGTGGTAAATAAGCTCTTTTTGAGGAAAAAGTTGTATTCTTCGAGACTGGAGGAAGGAGGATTTGTTGTAGATCATATGACTGCTTTTAATATTTTAGTTGCGCAACTAAGCTCTATTGGTGTAAAAATTGATGATAAAGAAAGATGCATGCTCCTATTGTGTTCTTTGTCCAATTAATGGGATCCCCTTGTAATGGTTATTGGAAGCACAATAACCACTTTCAAGATGGAAGATGTGGTTTCTTTGTTGTTGTTTGAAGAAATGCAGATGAAGTCTTCTAAGATGGCTAATGAGGCCCTTTTTGCTCGTGGAATATCAATAGAGAAAGGCAAGAAGAAGGACAATAAGGGCAAGTCAAAGTCTCCAAGGAGATCCAAATTCCCTAGTAAAAAGTCCAAGGCTAAATTTAAGCAATTAAGTGTTCCCATGCAACTTTAAAATTGTGACAAAAAGGATAATTTAGAATCTTTCCCTACTTTGGTGGAACGGCTATTTTTTAGAAATTAAAAATAAGCCATGGAAGAAAAGGGGGGGTTGGAAATAAGCATGACTGCTTATTAACAAAAGTGCCACGTGGCTCCACAATTTGCTCTCCCTCTTTTTTTAAAGATTTTATTTCTATTTTGTTTTTCAATTTTTAAGTGCACAAATTAGTATTAATACTATTAATAAGAGATTACAATGTTTTGTTTAAAAATAAGCAGCAAAGAAAAATATTCATGGGGCTAGCCACTCAACAAATAGTTCCTAAAAATATTGAGTAGCGGCTACTAGCCAAAATAAGCTAAGTAGCCACATGGGAACATGCTCTAAGTAGATGAATGTAGAATTGTTTGCTTGACCTTGTGTGTGTGTGTACTAGTATTGTTGAATGAGGGAGAAATAGATGATCTGATAAGTGTTAATAGATATATGCTAAGTGTAATAAGTGTGAAGTTTAAAATTGTGAAGCTTAAAATTAAAATGAAATGATCAGCAATGTTTTAACTTTTTAACAAGAGATGCACCGTGTTAAGTTCTTGGTGAAAGTTCAATGTTTTTGTTGATGTTAAATGTACAAGTGCAGTACACATAATAAACTGTAGTTTTGTTATTTTATTTTTTTGTTGGCAAGTTTTAGTGTAGTTTTCTCTTAATTAATCAAATGTACTATCAATGTAGAAGGCTAAAGTTATCAATTGATTTTCTAATTGAGTAATAGATGATTGTAAATGCAATGTATACTAAAATCAAATATGTAATGTTAAATAAAAATTATAACAATGTTAGGGGAAAGGAGTCAGTAGTGGACATAGGACCAATAACCGTCATCTTTTTGTTAACCTCACCCCCCATTAGTAGACATAGTAGGAGCCAAAAAAAATGGTAATGGAAGGTTCATTAATTAATATCACATATACCAATAGTGGATAATTTTTTAGCTTTCTTGACCATAATTAGCCCATTACTAGGACATTTGTGCACCACTACTGGGTCATTTGTGTTTAACTACTAGGGCATTTGTCCACTACTACTAGCTATTTAGAGTTATCTACTATTGGCACAAAGGTGATTATGTATTGGACCAAACTTTGAAATTTGTACTTTTTGACCTTTGTGTACACAATGAATTCCACAATGTGCATCGTTACTACCCACAAGCCAAAACAATAGCTTTAAGCAGTTAAGTCACATGCAAAGGGAACAAAATTTTTTTGTTGAAATCAGATGAACTGTTTAGGAGGTTAAGATGCGCAATGTTAGCTATGTCCATTACTGACTCCTTTCCTCTATGTATAATTCTTGCATTTTATAGAAAATGATTTTTACTAATAGTTAAATATTGAAGATAATTAAATGAAACAATTAAAGATCTATAAAAATTATAATTAGAGTATTTTAACTATATAAAATAAATATTTGTTTCACACATCAAAATATTATTTGCTAAAGAATTAAGAACATGTGGATTAAAAAAAGACCAAAAAAAAAGGCATTTTCATCTCAAATAAATGTTGTTAAGAAAAACTTCTAAAAAAAACTAGTTTGAAATAAACATCAAATTGTACAGCATACTAACAATACTAAATTGCAAAAATTAGAAGCGTATGAAATGGAGGTCCAATTGATAATTGAAAATATGTTACATAACTTACTTCTATAATCATATAACTCTTATAAAATAGATTTCAGTCTAGACTTGAACAACATGAATACATAAACTCTTTGTAGTTGCTTACTAATAGCACCTTGTCCTTTCTTTATGAATAACTTTTGCACTTCTATTTGTTTAGTGTTTTGCTGGATAAACTACAAAAATAGTTTTAGTGTCTAAAGCAAGGAGCATCAACACAACTAGCATTTTCTTCTTTATGACAACTCATGTTCATGCTGCTTGTTCATAAAGTTGAAGTGTCCACAAAAACTTGATTTGCAGGTTGTACAACAAAACAAAGAATTCAGACTTTACCTTTATAAATATTGACATGTAAACCTTATTAAAAACTTAAAACATTGCTAATCATTTGATTTCATTTTAAAATTCACACTTATTACACTTAGCATATACTTATTAACATTTATAAGATCATCTATTTCTTCCTCTTTCAACAATACTAGTACGCACACACAAGGTCAAGCAAACAATTCTACGCTTATAGATACTTAGTTCATACATCATGGTCGGCTCTCCAAACGCCATTATTCAAGCTTGACGAAGCACCCACGTAATTTCAAACAATACAATCGCTATCGCTATCGCTATCTGTGCTCCCTCCGTCTTTTACTCGCTGGTTCGTCACGGTTGGGATCTGTGGGGTGTAAGCCTCTCTCCTACCTTGAAGCATCAGCACCACTTGTGCCATGTTTGGCCTGACATTCTCATCATTTTGAATGCATAACAAACTTACCAGAGCAGCTCTTCTCACCTCTTCGACATCTGCATCACTTGCAATTCTTTTATCCACAATATTTATCATGTTTCTCTGACAAATTTGCTCTTTAGCCCAAGCTGGAAGGTAATACCTACTTGATTCTTGCACATTTAGGTCCAGATTTCTTCGGCCTGATATGATTTCCAAGAGAGTCATGCCAAAACTGTAGACATCAACCTTGGGAGTGATGGGAAGGCCAGAGACCCATTCGGGAGCCAAGTATCCTCTCGTTCCTCTGGTAGTCGTTAGTACCTTGCTGAAATCTCTAGCTACAAGCTTTGCTAAGCCGAAGTCCCCCAACTTAGGACTAAAATCCTTATCTAGCAGAATGTTTTCAGGGTTTATGTCGCCATGAATGATGCGATCGTTGCATTCTTCATGGAGATAAAGTAATCCATTTGCAGTACCCAATGCGATCTCAAATCGGGTTCTCCAATCCAGTATCTTCGATTGCCGTTTTGAATTCTTTGTGAAAAAGAAAGAATTTAGAGAGCCGTTGGACATGTAATCATAAACCAGTAATCTTCGTGATCCTTGTGCACAAAATCCTTTAAGCCTCACTAAATTCTTGTGATTTATGATTCCCACAGAATTGATTTCCGCTCGAAATTGCTTTTCACATTGCTTTGAACCCTCCAGCTTCTTTACGGCTACAAGCGTACCATCTGTTAGAATCCCTTTGAACACTGAACCAAATCCGCCGCTGCCCAGCTTATTTCTGAAATTCCCAGTTATGGTCTTCAACTCCTCGTAACTGAACACTCTGACGAATGCATTCGAGGACTCTGCGCACCTTTGTGCCCGTCTTTGCCGACGCCTCCGCCACTGTAGAAATGAAAAAATTAAAGCAATGGCAAGAGCGATAATAGCAAGAAGCTGCGATAGAACAATAATCATAAATTTGTGGTGTGCCAGTGCCATCAAATCACCGTCGCTTCCCGAAAAGAAACTAATGAAATGATACTTGTGTACATGCACTCCAAGCTCCCTGAAATGAATCTGCACTTTGCATGTGGGAGAAATTGAGGTCCTTCGATGAATACTGTCTGCAATGAATCTGCACTACTCCAAAGCCAATGAGTGTATATGAGTATAGACAGTCCCTTTGGGCAAAATACACGTACGCGATCTTCCCAGCATATACCCCACGTGAAAAAAATAATCTCATTAGGTCTTTGTCGTTGTCATTGACTAACAGGCTTAGACCATAGCTCACCAGCATGGGTTGTTGGGAGGATTAGAAGTTGTGCCAAGCGAATTTTTGACTAATGTCAAGGAATATGCTATGATAATAGTGGGAGGAAATTTCCCAGGTTCTTGCCAAACTCGTTGAAAATGAACAAATTGTTAAAGAGATATTATGGGTTTGAAGTCATTGAGATTTAATGGCAAGGTTAAATTTAATTCAAAATGGTGAGGGGAGGAGTGATTTAGAACTTTTTTAACATAAGGATATGTTTTATAAGTTATAAGTTATTCCATTCACTAGTTTAAAAAATGACATCATAAAAAGGTTTAGAATTTCCTACTCATTTCATTCACTAGTTTGAAAAATAACATCATAAAAAGGTTTAGAATTTCCTACTCATTCTGTTCACTAGTTTGAAAAATAACATCGTAAAAAGGTTTAGAATTTCCTATTCATTCCATTCACTAGTTTGAAAAATAACATCATAAAAAGGTTTAGAATTTCCTACTCATTCCATTCACTAGTTTGAAAAATAACATCATAAAAAGGTTTAGAATCTCCTACTCTCAGATTATGTAGGTATGGTGTATTTTGCATGTATATAAATAAAATTTCAAGGTGTCAGTGTTGATATTCTAAAATATTTGTAGAGAAGTTTCTATTTTATTTGTAAGAATAAAAATTCAAATACAAAAAACATATAGACATTTGAAATGAAAATAAAATACGCATGGTTTGCAAATTGTTTCCTTGCAAAGAAAAGTCATATATTGTAGAGTCGTGTCTGTATACCTCTTTAATAGATGAAGATCTTGGTTGGGTGTGGATAAATAACAAAGTTGTTTGGAATAATGCTAACTTTTTCCTTGATCTAAATCTAACTTCTAGAATATTGTTGATTTTTTGTACATTTTCCTTTCATATAAAACTGCATTCAATTGTTTAACCCAAAGAATTGAAAAGTATGTGTATTCAATGTTTTTAGAAGGAAAAGTAGGTATAGACATTCATATTCTACAAACTATGAACTCAATTTTACTTATCATAAAATAATTTAATATTGTTATAAATTTAATAAACAATTTAATTATAATGGGTGGTTGTTATCTTAAGAAAGTAAATTTAGAAAGGATAACTCATCCATTACTATATGTTTTTTACAATGGCTATATTTCTCATTGGAGAAAGACAAAAAATATATATACTTATGTTTATGAAAATCCCCATATGATCTATTTGATAAAGATATCACATCTATTGTGATTAGGTGTTGTATGCATTGCATAGAATAATTTATTATTATTTTTTAATTAAATAATTATTTATTTGTGGTACATCTAGGATATGTGGTTATTCACACTAGGTAATTAATTGGGGACTACTTTTTAAAGTTGTATTGTAATAGTGGGTTAATTGTTTTATGTGTGTGGGAGACAAAAAATGATAAATTGAGAAAAGTATTTAATGTTTGTATTAAAAAAATAAATGAAAGATCAATGATTTTAAGATAAATTCTAGAGTAAAATATAAACAAAGCGGACATATAAAGAGGTGAGAACATTATATTAATATTCTTCTTTAAAGTTAACATCTAACATATCAAATATTTTATGCTTTTTAAATCATTTGTTTATATCTTGCACACAATGATTATGTCAATTGTTTGCTTGCTACTAAAATATTATTGCAAATGAACAACATTAGCTTAAACAAGATCTTCAATTAATGAGCATCAACTTTTATATGCTTCACTTTATATGAAGAAGCCAAATTATTAGCAACTTGTAAGACACTTTGGTTATCACATAATTTGGTAGTAGAATATTATTGGACAAGGCGAAACCCCCATAAGATATCATTACAAGGCTTTTTAAGCTAAAGTTTCAAGATGCCACTAAAAAGGATTGTTTAAAATGTTTAGCTAGATCTTCCATCTATTGTAGATTACACAGACATTATAGATTCTAATAATATTAGAGGTTTACCTATCTTTAATAATAAAGTTTAGAGCCCTAATCTATTTTTTTGTTGACTTAGATTTAATCCAACTAAATTATGGAAAAAATTAGAAATAGCTATAAGGATAGTGATCTTGTTAATGTGTTTAAAATTGAAGAAAAATAGTTGAATTTTAAATTAGAACAAACTAGGTGATATTGGAAAAGAAATGACTACTTGAATGATAATCCTTAATTGAATGTAGAATTAGAACAAATGGGACAAAAGTATACCAAAAAAATATCTTGGAGTTGAAGGTCTTGGAGTTTAATTTGGCATAATAAAAACATCTTGTGCAAGTTAAAGGTCATCAAATGATTTCTTGCATCGGGGTTAACATGCTTTTTGGTTACTTCCTCACAAATTCCAATAAGGTCCTATTGTCACTAGTGTGAGTCAAGACACGCCTTTTCTAGAATGTGTTTGTCTACACAAAGGGTTAGTCCCCACCTTGTTATTTCCATACCTTGGTGTAATATATCCATTTACAAAATAATAATGCTCTATGATGATTTTTTTGTGCATTAGTGAAAGCACAATGAAAGCTCAAGACTAGTCCATCAATCGATTTCCAATTAAATAAATCAATCTTAATCAATTGCATTTTAATGGATCAACCAAGCATATATAATCTAATATCAATCAACTCTTTTTTCATCCACTAAATTTCTTCCCTTTCTCACTAACTTTTTGTTTTCTCACTAATAATTCTTTAGTTAGTCCTTGTAGTCACTTTGGTTGAGTGCTATAAGGCACAAAATAATGCATCAACTATATCATCCTACATTCATACAAATGTTAGACATGGCATACATATAGGTGTCATAATATTATCATAATCATTGCATCGTAATATCATGCGTATACATGATTAAGACATAGAAATCCTATAGAATCATAGTCATCGCACTATATAAGCATAAGTAAACATGTGCATATCCACATATCATGAAATCCTATATACAAATGTTAGCATCATCATCATAGGTATCTATGTGGTCATTACAAATCCATGTGCATTGTGATATATCATAGAAATTATAAGCTTGATCACATAGATAAAGAAAATCATAGATATCCTAGTAACCATAATATGCATCAAATAAATATTATAACATAGACAATAAATAACTGCCATGGATTGGCATGATATCAAGGATTCAGAGGACCCTGAGTATAGACCAAAGAAAGAAGGGGAGGCTACGGTGACCTCAAGAACTAACATTAGCAGAAAAACCAATCCTTGATGGTGGGCGACAAGCAAATTTAAATCCAGTAGTAGAAAAATGCAAGTCCTGGAGACCCCCATCAGGAAGAAAATAAAATTGACCAAGTAAAGTGGGTCCAAAGACAAGGACCACAAGATTAGGTTGGTAATCCCCATCAATGTGGATAATGAGAAGTAGGAGACACTGATTAAGGAGAATGAAGGTGATAAAATGGGGAGAAGGAGCTGGAAGTCCTAATTTTGGAGGTCACTAGGGGCCAGGAGAACTACTGGAAGTGGGTGGATAAGGAAATTGGAACCCTGAAAGATGGGATTAAGGGAATTATTGAAACTTTAACAGAGTCCCCTAGGCCTAGTAAAAATGAAAAGATCATGAGCATGATTTAGAAGATATCTCAGGATGTTGAAACTATGAAGATCTTCCATGAGCGCAAAATTGATAAGTTGGAAGAGTATGTGAATGGCATCAAAGACAACTTGAATAATCTAGTGGAAATTAGCATGGAGGCGATGAGTAATAGTGCTGAAGGTTTGGAGAAAATTAATGCCATGATGACCGACTATAGAACCAGACCCATAGCCAGTGATCCTCCCTTGGGGGAAAAACAAAAAAGGAATGCTTCGAAGGGTGGCCAAAGTGCTGCTAGAGGGAAGACTAGTTTGGGTCCCTATACTAGGACAATGAGTCGGAGCCAGGACCAAGGTACCTCCAAATTCATCATGGAGGATCTAGAGAAAATCAACAAGAAAATTATTTAGAAGAATACTGAATTGGTGCACTCACCCAGTTGAGGGCCTTTTCTTGTCTTTTTTGGAGACTTTTTTTTTTTGGTGTTGGGTCTTTGTGGGGTTTATCCCCTGTTTCTCTTATGATTCATGTCTTTTTGGCTACTGCCCTTGGTCTATAAAACTTTGGGTTTCAAGTCCCTGTAAAACCTATTTATCTTTATCAAAAACATAGACCATAAACAACATAGGATCATGTACACAAAATCATATAAACAGTAGATCATGCATAGAAAATCATGTAGACATTATATAGTCACTGCCAAAAATAATGCATCTCATATACATATCAAAAAATCA
Organism: Cryptomeria japonica; assembly: GCF_030272615.1. NCBI lineage: Eukaryota > Viridiplantae > Streptophyta > Pinopsida > Cupressales > Cupressaceae > Cryptomeria > Cryptomeria japonica. Next base: position 336,131,393 of record NC_081411.1, on the reverse strand, counting down.
CATCAATGTACAAAATTGGAGTGACTAACAAAAATGGAGCTTATAGGCTTGATCAAAATAAATAAGTGTCTCATATAAAGATAACAAATCAACGAGTGTTTCCTCCAACCTCTAAGCAAGAGTGCCTCTCCACATGAGGCTGAGATGGTCATGCATCACCTTGCTTTAAAGATTCCTTAGGTGCTATCTTGGGTGGCTTCATAGGTCCCTCTACCCCTCCACTACTAGCTATCCTCTAAGAGCGTGTCCTATGGATGGCCGTGTAACTTAGTGCCCTTTGACCAAGAGGTACTATATCCTCATACATAGATCTTCAGCACTAGATCTCTCAACTTGCATCTGATATCTAATGGGCAAGATCTGTTATTGATGCATCAATGTCTAGTGAACGTAACAACTTATAGAGCACATCATTAACATTATTGATTTTACCTTTCATTTTATCTAAAAAACAATTTTAAAATAAGATCGACAAAGATTTCTTTAATAAATATTTTTAAATTGTATTTTACATCAAATTTACTCTTCTCATCAAAGACCTAAAACTCATGATATCTCTTCTGAATTTGTTAGTTTTCAACGAGTTCGACAATAACTTGCGCAATACTATGATCCACACAATCATGAAAATGGCTATGAAACCCTAAAGATACAGCAATGAATAAACTACCTTCATACACTTTATCGCAAAAGACCGTACATCGTGGACAACTTCTAATCTTCCCACCCACCGCCGCCGGTGAGCCTTTGTCTAGCCATGTTAGCCAATGCCAACGATCTGGAGTCAGTCAAGTCAAGAGTCAATTGCGTACAATCAACTGAAGCATTGAAAAGTCGCCAAAATCATCCAGTAAAAGAGACTTTCGAGTCAGATTTGAATACGATGAGTAAGAAATGAGTAATTTGTTCAAATCTCGTTTTATTTCCATGTCTGTTATAAGATACATCGCAAATTCAACAATCAAAAGTTAATTATATATATAATTTTTTAGGGTGTAAAGTTGTTATTTACTCTTTGATATTCGAGTAGAGTGAGTAAAATTAATAGATAACTAATTATATTGTTCTTTGTCGTATATAATGAATTGGAGGAATACCTCAAGTGAAGATTATCATCTATATTCAAACTATCTCATTTCTTAAAGATTTTAAGAACCACTTCACAATGTTAATTTTTTTACTATTTATATTATAATAATTAAAATTGCAACATGATTTAATTAGTTTCTAGTCTTTGTATTTGTCATGCAATTATATATTATAAATTTTCTTACTCAAAGTAAGCATTTCTTTTTTAATTTAAACTTTTTAATCAAGAATATTTTTACAAAAATTGTTAGAGATTCTTATTGATCAAGGAAATTCACATCTTCCTACAACCTTTACGTCAATTGTTGACTTGAGGAGAACTATCAATTAATAACAATTATTAATGTCTTTTATGATGATCACAAAGTCACTCCATTTGTGGATTTATTGATTTGTAGTGATTTGTTTGCAAGTGAGTCATGACATATTGTACAACCAAAAATGGGGTTACAAACTTACATAACATAAATTTCAAGTAAGTAAAATAAGCAATCAAACTTCATATATTAACGATTACAATTGGTTTACATTTTAAAGAGATAGCTATCGTTTATTATAATCATCCTTGATAGAACATATCTCCACATTCCAATATTAGCCTATAAGAAGAGTAGTGTAGTAACTAAAATTATTCAGTTCTAAACCAAAAATAATATGAAAAACACACCTAATAGGTGATAAGTGTAATCCATTTTCCTAAGAAAACTAACCTCTAAATCTGAACCAATATATTATCAATAAAATCAATTAGAATATACTTTGTCTTAATCCCTCATACAAATCACATAATCAATAGTTTTGGAGATTAAATAATCAATCACATAATTCTCAAAAGCTTCTCTACAAACCATAAGGAAATCGTTTACAGTCCACAATTTTGGCTTTTTTTCCTTATGCATTCTCCCCCTCTACCCATTTCTTGTATTATAATACTACTCAAAATATATGTTTTGATGGATGGTTGAATCTAAGGTATTGTATTAAATGTGACACTCTCCAATTTCATCCTCCAATTGTGGCCATATAGGGTGTCCATTTCTTTGATACTCATTGTATCATGTAAAAGCCATGTCCTAGTGGATGACTAAGTTTAGGGCATTGTATTTGGCATGATATCTCACCACTTCATCCTCTTATTATTGGTGTATGGGTTCTTCTAGGGGTTTTATGTCACCTCCTAAAAATTTGGATTTGAATATCTTATGGGACATTGTTAATTTACACATTTTTCATTTTCTTAATTATTTCTTTCTACACCATTATTTTGTACATTTTGGTGTAGTTGACTATGTTGGTCATGTTTCATATTAATTGCACAAGAATTTGATTGTTTCACTAGTGATTGCTAGACAATAACAATTAGAAACATGAAATAATAGAAATGAGAAATTCCTAATTTCTTCTCACCTTTAGAATAGCACTTATTCTTTGTGAGAAAGTTCTTACTTTTTTTTTATTTTTTTCTTTGTGAGAAAGTTCCTACTTTCTTTTAAGGAGTTGAGCGGGATATTTCTATGTTGGTGGTGGTTGCATTTAGAATAATTTTTGTATATATCTATGTTTCCTATGAAGGAAAATGTATGTAATTGTTGTTGTTGTATTTGCAAATTTAGATTACAGAAAGAAGAGCAGCTATGGAGTTTGTAATTATTTTCTCCCGAGAAATAAGAATACTGATACCTTGCCCAGTGGATGTTTTGTTGGTATTTTGTCAAGGTTTTACCATGTAAATTTGTGTCTTGTGTGTTGTTTTGATGTTCATTTCTTTTCTTCAATATTTCTTTGCATCTAAACTATTTGCAATATTTAATTATCTGGGGTTTTTGCTTTCACTTGCACAACAAGTGGTATCAGAGAAATTATTTTTGTAGTGGTTGTGTTAGAATTTGGTGTTAATTTTTCCAACATCAAATGGCAAAGGATTCCAATGGTAGTTTTAAGGTGAATAAATTTAATAAAAAAAATAACTTTGAGCTATGGAAGCTCAAGAAACGAGATTTGTTAGTGCAACAAGGATTGAGATATGTCCGATGAGGACTAGGAAGATCTAGATATGAGAGATCTAAGCACAATTTGGTTGTGTTTGGCAGTTGAGCTTCTCTTTAATATTGTTGGAGAAGATATAACAACAAGTTTATGGAGTAGAATGGAGGTTCTTTACATGGCAAAATCCTTGACAAATTGAATCTACTTGAAGAGGCAATTGCATAGTTTGCGAATGAAGGTACGAAAATTATCAAGCATTTAAATTTTTTGAATACTCTTACTTGTCAGTGGGGAAGTATGGATGTAAAAATCAAAGATGAAGACAAGGAAGTCACATTGCTATCTTCTTTGCCCAAACATGGAATCACTTAGTCACTTCTATTAGCTTTAGTACAACTGAATCTCTTGAATTTGATTTTGTTGTGGGAGCTTTGTTTTTTGAAGAGGTGCAGAGGAAGTCTAATGTAGAAACCTCCATGTTAGAAGCAATGGTGACTAGAGGTTGATCCACAGAAAAGTCAGAGCGTTCGAGAGGTAAATCTAGATCCAAGTCAAGAGGTAAAAAGGGTACTATAAAATGTTGGTATTGCAATAAATTAGGGTGTCTCAAGAAATATTGTTGGAAAAGGAAAGAGGAGAATGATGGATCCAAAAAGGAAGAGAAATTTGTTAAGACTGGTTCTGGTATGGTTGGTGAAGTGTTATATGTTTGTAATATCTTACGACATCAAGATGAATGGATTTTGGATTCTGGTGCTTACATTCACATGTCTCCACATAGGAGTTGATTTTTCACTTATCAACATATTGATGGAGGTGTTGTTCTTATGAGAAATAATTCTTATTTTAAGACTATTGGAATTGGGAGTATTAGAATCAAGATGTTTCATGGTGGTGTAAAGACATTAACAAAGGTTAGACGTGTACCAAAACTAAAAAAGAATTCAATTTCCTTGGGTGTTTTGAATTATGGTGGTTATAAATTCTCTTGTTAAGGTAGAGTACTTAAAGTGTCCAATGGCATTTTAGTGGTCATGAAGGCTACAAAAGTCAGAAACCTTTATAGGCTATAGTGGTGTACTGAGATAAATGAGGAAACGATAGTATCTAAGGAAGCAAATGAATCTACTCATTTATGGCATCAACTATTGGATCACATGAGAGATAAAGGGTTAAAGGTACTAGTAAACCGTAAGTCACTTCCAAGTTTTAAATGTTTGATTTTGAATTTTTTCAAGCATTGTGTCTTTGGGAAGAAATATAGACATAAGTTTAAATCGGGAAGTCATACAAGTAAAGGTGTTTTATATTATGTCCATTCAAATGTTTGGGTTCCATCCCCTATAGTTTCTTTCAGAGGAGCATCATATTTTGCGATATTTATAGATGACTACTCTAGAAAAGTATGGGTCTATTTTATTAAAAGAAAAGATGATGTGTTTGGTGTATTCAAGCAATTTAGAGTTTTGGTTGAAAAGAGTATTGGCAGATCAATCAAGTATTTAAGAATAGGAAATGGAGGCGATTTCGCATCTTTGGAGTTTGAAAATTATTGCAAGAAAGATAGGATTGTAAGGCATAAAATTACAGTTTACACTCCTCAACAAAATGGTGTTGTTGAACGCATGAATAAGACTCTTCTAGAAAGAGCAAGGAGAATGCTCACTAATGCCAAATTGCAGCAAGAGTTGTAGGTAGAATCAGTTAATACAACATGTTATCTGGTAAATTGGTCACCATTAGTTACAATAGATTGTAAGATTCTTGAAGAGGTATGGACAGACCATTCATGTGATTATTCAAATCTAATTGTTTTTGTTGTTGTGATGCTTATGCTCTTATTTCTAAGGATCGACATTCTAAATTAGAACCTAAATCCAAGAAATGCTCATTTATTGGTTATAGTGATGGTGTTAAGGGATATAATTATGGGATCCTACTGCCCACAAAATCATCGTTAGCACAAATGTAGTATTTGATAAATCTTCTCTAACAAAATCACTTTGTATAAAATGATTTGGAACAAGAGCAAGTACCATAATATCAACAAGTTCAGTTGGAGACTCATCCATCTCCAAAACAGATGGAGCAGGAAATGACTTCTAAAGAAGAAGGTGTAAATCTAGAAGACATACAAGAAAATGTGGAAACACCATAACCATCTCTAAGGACATCTACACGAGCCATAAATCTTCCTAAAAGGTATGATGATTTAATTTCATCAGTTGTTTTGATTTCTAATGATGGGGAACCAAGTTGTTATCAGGAAGCAGTTAATGGCACTAAAAATGCTAAATGGAAAATAACACTGAAAGAAGAAATGGATGTCTTGGAGAAGAATAAGATATGGGACTTGTAAGAACTTCCAAAGGGTAGGAAAGCTATTGGTTGCAAGTGGGTCTACAAACTGAAGAAGGGTGTTGATGGTAAGATTGTGAGGTACAAAGCAAGGTTGGTAGAAAAAGAAAATTCTCAGAAAGAGGGTATTGATTTTCATGAGTTTTTTTCACCAGTTGTTAAGCTTGTTTCTATTCAAGTTGTATTATTATTAGTTGCATTACTTGACCTTGATTTAGAGCAACTAGATATTAAAATAGTATTTTTACATGGAGATTTGGATGATAGGATATGTATATGGAACAACCAAAAGGGTTTTTTCAAGATCACAATATAAAATTTGTTTGCAAACTCAAGAATTCATAGTATGACCTAAAGTAGTCACTAGGAAATGGTACAAGAATTTTGATTCCTTCATGGTGAACCAAAGAATTGTAAGAAGTGAGTATGCCCATTGTCTTTACTTTCAAATTTTGAAAAATGAGTTATTCATTATCTTGGTGTTATATGTTGATGATATGCTTGTAACAAGTAAAAGAATGGCTTAAATCAATTAGTTAAAGGCTTTCTTGGGTATGACATTTTATATAAAGGATCTAGGAGCAACAAAAAAATATTTGGGCATAGACATACATAGAGACAGGGAACATGGTAATATTTGGTTATCATAGTAGAAATATGTCGAGAAGACCCTCATAAGATTCGGTATGCAAGATGTGAAACTTGTAAATATCCATTTGGATTCCCATTTTAAGCTAATCTCATTTGTTCATTAATGTCACTGGGTCGTTGGGCCTAAAGAGGGAACCCAACGATGCATACATGTCATAGTGATGAGACAACTTTTAATTTCCATTAAGATGGTGTCATTGGATTGTTGAGGCTTGAACAATGCTTCCATGATGAGCAGACTCCCAATGATGTATTTGTTGCTTGCCACATTTACCGCATGGACTTCCACATCAACCAACTTGACTTTTACTTATCATTGTTGGATTGCTGGGATATTGAAAGGAACCCAACGATATCCATATGCTCCACTGATAGACCCTTGAAGATGATCATAACATCACTAGGTCATTGGAAACCACTAGATGTTCTAATGGCCAGCCAATTTCAAGAAATACACTTTAGTTTCTAGTTCATCACTTGCATGTGCCACCATGTGCATCACCACTACTACAATTTTTTATTGCTAGATTGTTGAGGCCAAGAAAAGGTCTCAATGACATACCGGAGTTGAACCCACATGTTATTATTTCCGCATCACCTTCATAGTCAGGCCCGCCACTTTAGTCTCCCACTCTATCATTGGGAGATAAAAACCACTTCAACAATGCTTCTAAGCTTCAACGATATGTGGACCCACATTCTTGAACTATTCCCTATTTTAACCTTTGATCTTTAGGTTGTTGGGTCTCAAAAGAGTACCCAATGATGGGCATAAGTTCTGCCTTTATGCTTTCTCTTATAGATGTGATCACACTATCTTGTCATTGGATCGTTGGGGCTCAATCGAGCACTCAACAATATTTGAAGCTTCGTCGATAAACATTTTACCACCCAGGCCATATAGTTGAACAACCTCATTGTTGGATCACTAGAACCTGAAAAACCACCAATGATAGGCATGTGTCTTAATGATGAGAGGATCACTCAAATGACTTATCTTGCATGTGGATATTTTATGAATTACTAGGATACATAAAAGGTATGAGGGGTCATGTGCTAAAAGTATAGCAAAATATTGGGCATAAGTCACTTAGGACAATTTGACTGGGCTCAACTCGGAATGCTGACACTTGGGGCCAATCAACTCGATGAGCATGATACCCTTTACTGCAACTAATAGAACCTACAACTGGGTATCACAAGCCAACAACGCAAGCTAAGGGTACCACATAGCTAGGGTTTTAATTTAGCTTAAAAGGTAAAACAAAGCCCTAGATAAATCAAATTTTCATAGTCCTAACACACTTAATCATTAGAGGAAAACCCTTAGGCGTCAAGACATAGAGAAGATAAGGGTCTAATGGGACCTAAATGATGATAATTCAGCTACTTGGGAGGATGTGGCATGATTGAGAGATATTTATCCCTATCTTTTGTATAGGCTTCTAGAAGTAAGCTTGTCCCTAGGGGGAGGATGCCATGCCTCCCACATTTGCATTCAATCATAATTATTTTAATCCATTATTGATATTGTAGGTTATATTGAATTATGTATACCACCATTCTTTTATATTAGCATCCACATGGTGCACCCCTTGATATAGTTATAGTATTATTCAGTCTAGTTATTATGTGCTTATTATTTCAATTAATTATACATGTATGGTTCTGTGACTAATTCTACTTATCAATTTGACCTCGATCAAGGAATTTTATGTGCTTTGACTATGATATATATGCATAGATACCCTTGACATTTGTTGAGTGATATATGTACTAGTCATAAACTTCAACTAGCTAAATAGGTCTGAACATACCTCGATGGAGGTTAACAAGAGATAGCATCTTGGCCAAATTTTCACTAAACCTCCATTATACTTAATCACGTGTGATTTACCATGTTTTCACAAGTTTATACCTTGTCTACCATATTTGGTAATGTCAAAAAATCCCTACTATTTCCTTGTGGTTGACTAGTAAGGAGGGTTTGTGTAATATGAGTGTAATCATATTTTTTCATCAATTTTCATCTAAAAATGAATTTTAACATTATCTTTAAAATTTTAATGATACCAATTTTTTTAACATTATGTTTTGGATGCTTTATTTGATTAATAGAAATTATATCTACACTATGATGTACCTCCATTCCTAGAAATTATTGCATGAGACTCAGAGCTTTCATTTCAAATTTATTCATCATTAAAAATTTTAAATTCAATGTTAGTAGATTTACACAATCCATTAGTCTATGTGTAATTCTTCTAGATTTGATTATGTGATTTTTTTGCATCAACGTTTCAGATCGCACTCACAGAGTGTGATCTGAAACGTTGATGCAAAAAAATCACACAATCAAATCCAAAAGCATTGCACACAATTTTAAATTCATCCCTCGTCTTAAAACTACTACCAATATACAAAAAAAAATAACATAGAAACTTACAATAAGGATATCATTACTTCATTTATTATAGTAAAGAGTAAGCCCACTCTTGCTTCTCTTGAATTCATTATACTAAAATTATCCATCAATCCTAGTATACCATCTCTTGGTGCTCTCTTCAGGCCATATAATTCCTTCTTTAGGTTGTATACTTGGTGTTACTATTATTTAATTTGCATGTCAAAACCTTGTGGTTGGACATAGAATTCTTTTTCTAACTACCCATTTATGAAGATACCTTTCATATGCATGTGATGTATGCTCTATTTCTTTTTGAATTGTTATTAAAACCATTATTCTAATAGTTTTTTATCTTTCTATTGATGTAAATATATCTTCATAATCTATTGCATACCTTTGTATGAAGCTTTTTATAGCTAACTATGCCTTACATCTTTCAACGCTCCTATCAATGTTGTACTTAGTCTTGTAAATCCACTTTGTACTAATATTTTTCTTCTCATGTGGAATATTTTAATTTTTTTTAATATCATTCCTATTAGTAGAAACTACCTCTAATTGCATTACTTTCATTCAAACCTAATTAGTACATGTATCTTCAAACCATGATTGTTCAACATTATCTTCTAAAAATAAAGTAGATTTTAATATCTCACCTCTCAAATTGTCTTCATAGGACTGACTTCTACTCCTCTTGTAAACATCACTTCAAATTCTTATCTATCTTGTAGAACTTTAAATTGAAGCTTGACTTGCACTAGAATTAAAAGAGGTGCTACTTTATGGACTTGTAGTGCTAGAAACTAAAATATTAGTGGGATTTTTATTAATAATATCATCATTATTGACACTATCATTAAAAAAAAAATCGACTTCTCAACATGGCTATTTTGATCTCCATAAACTCTCCTTGCATAAATATCACATTCCTTGACACAACCATACTATTAGTAAGAGGATTTTGCAACCTTACCTCTCCCTTCATCAAAAGATAGCATCTATTGACACAAAAATAATATTAGTGAGAGGATTATACAACATGTGGTCCTTACTTTATTCACTAAACCAAACAAAAATGTATGATTCACTTTTTGGATCTAAATTTATCTCTTTTGACCAACCACATGAACATATCAACACCATTCTTTATCTCACACTAGGCTTCAGAAGGAGTCATCGCAAGTGCATTAGTGAACCTTTATTTGAGAATATACACTACTATAGCAACTATATAAGCCCAAAAAGAAATTGCTCAATCTCTTGGTTTGTAATATAACCCTTACCATTTCCACCAATGTAGGATTCCTCCTTTCAACAATGTCATTTTTGTGAGGTATGTAAGAAACGGTGAGTTATCTTTAGATACCATTAAGATCACAATAATCCATAATATCTCTTGAACAAAATTACCTTCCATGATTGGTTCTTAAGAATTTTGTTTTATCATAGTTTTCATTTTCCATGAGGGCTTTAAACTTGTTGCTCGTATATCAAAGGCTTAATTATTTTGGCCTTAAAAAATTTTAAAACAAACACTATCATGAATAATCATCAATAAAAGTAATGAAATATAATGACTTAAAAAAAAAATTGCATAAGACCACATATATCAAAATGAACTAGCTATATTTGATAGTGGATGTGCATTGCATTTTGAAAATTTCTCTATTTCATGTAAAAACCAAACATTTAAAATTGATGTCCATTAAATATAAGATCCTGTTTAAGCTCGGGTTGTTTATTTGAATTATTATTTTAGTAGTGAGATATATTCATTATAAACATGATAGAAACCAACTGGATAGACTACTTATATCATACATGTAAACATTAAAGAAGAATAGTAATATAATGTTCTTACCTCTTTTATATATCCTCTTCATTTATATTTTATTCTAACCAATTTTAAGAAGTGTTAAAAATAAATAAAATTGTCTAATTTTTTCCACATTTTAAAATGATGTGTAGTTAAAAATCTCGAGTTATTAGAAGCTCCCTTAAAAACACATTTTTAGATGTGATATTCAACTGTAAAAAGCAAGTTGGCTTTCTATTAAGACACAAAGAACGAACCAATCATCAACTGAAAATTAGAGTTAGATTGTGGTATGAATTTGTAACTATTTTTTTTGTTTTCAATGTAAATTAATAAAATAAATTGTGCACTAGCAGTGCCCTGTTTCTCCTCTGTTTTGGAGGTGCTTGTAACAATTTTAGTTTTAAAAAAACATTGTAGACAACTGTTAGATATATATACACAACGTTCAAACCCCTGTAGCTTTCAGGTTGGAAGACCACAGGGTAGACAGGAGTTTTATTGGTTTCAAACAGACCAAAATGGCGCTCCTCCTCACCTCCAGCCTTCTGATTCTCATTGAACAGTGCAAAAATATATGTCTCAATTGTCGTCCCAGGTCTCTTTGGTGTTCCGGCATTGGACAAAACATGCTTGATGAGATTGTTGTTGTAAGTTCGGGCATTGTCCACTGTAGCCACCGCATTGCCTGCAGAAGGCCACCCGCTTTCAGTTATTACAATTGGAATATTGGAATGTCCCAGCTTGTCTATAGCAGCTATAAAAGTGTCGACCAAAGCGTCGAACAAGTTATTATACATGAGACTGCCATCAATCACCAGACTCACCACAGTACTTGTCGATCTAAACAAAGCATAGTCTGCAGAAATTGAGCCTACAGAGTGTTTGGAGCTGAAGTGTGGATAGACGTGGGCCATGAAAGGGGAGCCATTATCTCGTAGAAACTTAAGGATAGCACTCATGACTGAGGAAATGAGTTGTTCAACACGGACATTGCGTGTGGTGTAAAGACCTTGATGTTTTTCTGCAGATCGGCGTTCCTCAATGCCCTCTTAGTGTTTTCCATTGTAGGGAGGAGATACGAAATGAGTGTTGGGTAAGTGCACAAAGATGGTGGTAAAAAAGGGGTATAAGTGGACACTTTTTTTTTCTAAAATCAGAGTAACCTGAATTTAGAGACAAAATTTGAAAGTCATCCACTCAAGATATGAAGATAATCAAAGAACAAATATTGTAGTACTCTGAATCTAGTTTCCAAACTATTAAACTTTTTCAAAATTGGATAAGATTAAGGGGGTCAAATCTTTCGCGCGCAAAAAACTGACCCTGTTTTTTTTCTGAAAAACATAACATAGTGTCTGACGTGCACATCAAAAAAGTCATAGTTAGATTTAGTATTTTGACAAATCCTTTGGTAGAAATATAGTTAAGAGTGAGCATTAGAAGATGTGTATTTTAGCACATCCTGAAAATTCGGTACCTATTCGTGCGCGAAACATAAGTTGCACTAAACAAATCGAAAATACAATTTTATTTTTTTAAATTGTAAATAATCAAGTGCACTACAATAATATATAAAGTTTTTTAAATTTGGATAAATATATCAAAAGTTATTCAAAAAATGGTCCACCTATGTCTATGAGAACTATGGAGACATTGGTAAAAGAAATTCAATAATAATATGTTATTGTTGTTCAAATTGAAAAAAAATTATATGGTTAGAAAGCTTAGAAGATGGGTGAAAATATGGTGGCAATTTTGGAAATATCCACTTTATGAAGTGTAAACCTGATGATGACAAAGTCGATAAACCAAGTTGATAAAATAAAACATGTCAAAAATGAGAGAAATGGAGGGAAATAAAACTTCCAATCCGTAGCTTTGTCATCCAGGCCTATTTCCAAGCTTAAAAAGTCAAAAGCGCGTATGGGGTACTTATGGTTTAAACAGTGTGTACGCACTCATTTTCCTTTAAACAGCGCATACGTGCTATTGTATAATATGATATTCTATGTATAATATGTGTATATTAATATAATATATGTAATATATAATATGTGTATAATATGACATTGTATATATAATATGTGTATAATATGACATTGTATATATATTATGTTTATATACATATAATATATTAAACATATATATACACATGTAAATGTATCGTCTCTCCCTCTCAAATGCATACAAGGTCTCTCTCTCCGTCTCTCTCTCTCTCTCTCTCTCTCTCTCTCTCTCTCTCTCTCCCTCCCTCCCTTCCTCCATACCCCACCCCTCTTTCTCTTCTTCTCTCCCTCCATACCCCACTGCAACTATGTCTGAACTTCTATAGAAGTAAATTAATTTATTTCTTATCTGCAACTTCCTCTTTGATTTTTATCATGTATTCTCTCCCTCCCTCTACCTCTCCCTTCCCCCCATGTTCTCTCCCTCTCTCTCCCTCTCTCTCTCTCTCTCTTCCCTCCCCTCTCCCTCTCCCTCTCCCTCTCTCTCTCTCTCTCTCTCTCTCTCTCTCCCCTCTCTCTCTCCCCTCCCCTCTCCCCGCTCTCTCTCTCTCTCTCCCCTCTCCTCTCCCTCTCTCTCCCTCTCCCCTCTCCTCTCCCTCTCTCCCTCTCTCCTCTCTCTCTCTCTCTCCTTTCCTCTCTCCCTCTCTCTACCTTCCCTCCCCCCTCTTCTCTCCCTCTCTCCCTCCCTCTACCTCTCCCTTCCCCCCATGTTATCTCCCTCTCTCCCTCTCTCTCCCTCTGTCTCTCTCCCTCTGTCTCTCTCTCCCTCTCCCCTCTCCTCTCCCTCTGTCTCCCTTCCCCCCCTCTTCTCTCCCTCTATCTCCCTCTCCCTCCCTCTCTCTCTCTCTCTCTCTCTCTCTCTCTCTCCCTCTCCCTTCCCTCCCTCTCTCCCTCCCTCTACCTCTCCCTTCCCCCCATGTTCTCTCCCTATCTCTCCCTCTCCCCTCTCCTCTCCCTCTCTCTCCCTCTCCCCTCTCCTCTCCTCTCCCTCTCTCCCTCTCTCTACCTCTCCCTTCCCCCCATGTTCTCTCCCTCTCTCTCCCTCTCTCTCCCTCTCCCCTCCCCTCTCCTCTCCCTCTGTCTCCCTTCCCCCCCTCTTCTCTCCCTCTCCCCTCTCCTCTCCATCTCTCCCTCTGTCTCCCTCTCCCCTCTCCTCTCCCTCTCTCCCCCTTCCCCCCCTCTTCTCTCCCTCTCTCTCCCTCTCCCCTCTCTCTCCCTCTCCCTCTCTCCCTCTCTCTATCTCTCCCTTCCCCCCATGTTCTCTCCCTCTCTCCCTCTCTCTCCCTCTCCCCTCTCCTCTCCCTCTGTCTCCCTTCCCCCCTCTTCTCTCCCTCTGTCTCCCTCTCCCCTCTCCTCTCCCTCTGTCTCCCTTCCCCCCCTCTTCTCTCCCTCTCCCCTCTCTCTCCCTCTCCCCTCTCCCTCTCTCTACCTCTCCCTTCCCCCCATGTTCTCTCCCTCTCTCCCTCTCCTCTCCCTCTCTCTCCCTCTCCCCCTCTCCTCTCCTCTCCCTCTCTCTCCCTCTCCCCTCTCCTCTCCCTCTATCTCCCTTCCCCCCCTCTTCTCTCCCTTTCTCTCCCTCTCCCCTCTCCTCTCCCCCTCTTCTCTCCCTCTCTCCCTCTCCCTTCCTCCATACCCCTTCCATAACTTTTTAAAGGCTTAGTAGCGCGTACACGGTACTTATTACTCATAAGTGCATATGGGGTACTATTCCCATTATTCAATACCTTGGGATAAAAATTTTAGGCTTATTAGCGCTTACATGCTACTTATCAGCCTAAATTACCATTGGGCTTGCCAACATTTTATGGCCTAGCAGCACGTATGCGGTTATCAATGTAGCGCGTACACGGTTTATAGACATAGTTTTAGTTGACCAAGAGCCTCAACGGCCTCAAAAGAATTTTTTGAGGTCATTGAAGGCCCCACTGGAACTCTGTCTGCACTTCTATCATTGTTGTATACATAAAAGTAAGTGAATTTTTTGTTTTTGGCATGATTTCAAATGATTGAATTGTTGTTTTTATTAGTTTTTTGTTTTTGCATGGTTTCAAATGATTAAATTGTGATTGTTTAATAGTTTGATTCCAAAAAATAGTGATAAGATGCATACTTGTGGTTATTTATTTATTTTTGAACTTTTCTTTACATATATATGTAATATGATTCTATTTAGGTCAACCGATCTCAACCATGGGAAAGAACAAGTGAGGAATGATGGAACAATGAGAGGCTCAAAAAGAAAGACAAAGGTAGCGTATGAAAAAATTGCGTGACATAAGAACAATGGGAGAAGAAGGTATGTCAACCTCAACATCTCAATTCGATTTACCGAACGAATATAATGCACCTAATACAATTGAAGAAGAAACATTTGATAATTTACCGTTTGAACCTAATGCAATTGAAGAAGAAACATTTGATAATTTATTGTTTGAACCTAATACAATTGAAGAAGATACCGCATTGAATAATCAATTAAATGATGAACATATTACACCTTCTCTACTTGATAAATTGAATGTACATAATGCACCGATGTTAACACCTCCTAGAATCATTCGTAGGAAACCAAAGTATCTAATTGACATTGATGAGAATATATTGAAGTCAATGGCCAATAAAATGAATGAATGAACTTGTAGGAGAATGGTTAAAAGAATATGGCAAAACTCTTTTAAAAACTTAAATCAAACCGCAAGATGTCAATTAATTGTTCAAATGATTAAAAATTTGAATTTTAGAGAGACAATGAAAATTCTAGGCCTAAGATCATCTAAAAGTAATAGTGAAAGAACTATTGTTAGAAATATATTTGATGCATATCAATCTATTGGTTCAAAATCACGTAGTAAAGATTCTAATGCTACTCGACATGTCATTACATCAACCATAATGAGCAAGAAAATAAAAATAAAATCGTTTGATAAGCAAAACAAGTAAGTCATTGAAAGTTAGTAGAACAATATTAAGTAAAGCATTAAAGAGGTGAGAACAAATAGAGGAACCTAAAAATAATTCTCTTTGGGCATTCTTGGGTAGACTACCATGCAAAGACAAGGTTGTTGTAGATGCACTAAAAACATTAATTGAAATTTTTTGGCATGACAACACAAGAGTATCGCCCAACCAAAGAGATGTTGTTAGAAGGCGAATTGGGTCTAAAAATCATGAGCCACATGCGAAACACTATTTGGATATGACTCAAACTAAATTTTATGAAAGATTCCTTCAAAAGTTTCTTGAAATAAAAATTTCTCAAAGATTTTTTGAAATGGCAAAACCTTTTTATATTAAGATTAATCATGTATGCACCATGTGTTGTTGTAGGATGCATATTGAATTTTCCATGCATTATGAAATTTTTCGTCATATTTGTTCTACTTTGCACACTAACGATGTTTTGCAAGAATGTAATATACAAGCACCTCCTAAGTCGGCAAGAGAATTTATTTCAAGTGTGTTATGTAATAGACATGATAGTTGCATTTATTATAAGATGCCTTGTTTGGAAGGTTCTTGTGCTATATGTGGTGGTTTGCAATGTTTACCAAGATGCATACTTTTTGAGAACACACATGAAATTGGTACGAAACTAGTTTCTTTTGGAAAATACAAGATAGTCACATTTGGAGTTAAAGATGGAAAAGATTTGAAGAGATGTGAGCTAGTGAAAAATGATATATGTGTAGCTCAATTTATGAAAATTTTTCAAGAGAAACTAGTTTATGAATACATCATGCATACACATAGAGCTTGATGGTTAGATGAGCAATTCAAGTTGTGTAAGGACACATTTCCTCTTGGCACCATTGTCTCTATCATTGATTTCGTTGAAAATTATACACTACAACCTCAAAATGAAGTGCAATCTATGTATTATCACTCTACACAAGTTTCTATTTTTGTACACATAGCATTCATGCATGCAGATGATAACACAGAGGATAGAAAGGTTGTAAGAGAGTATCACTTCTACATAAGTGATGATCGTACTCATTTATCAGAGTTTGTACAAGGATGCTTTAAAGTTTTCTATGATAGTTTAAGGGAAAGGAACATACAATACAACTGACACTTAATATGGTCAGATAATTGCACTGCACAATTTAAGAATGCAAGGATGTTTTATTAGCTGACAAGGATGCATGTGACAAGTGGTGTACAACATTTTTGGAATTTCATTGAGGCTGGACATGGTAAGGGAGAGCACGATGGTGCACGAGCATGCGTGAAAAGAGCCCTAGCTAGGGAAGAATTGAAGTACGAAGGTGGTGCTGAGTTGGTAGATGCAAAAACAATTGTGCGATGGTGTAAGTCTACAATGGGTCTAGGTAATCTAGGTACGCCATTGGTTTGTAGATATTTTTGGTTGATTACTGAATCTAACATTGAAAACTATCTAGATTGTTTTACAGTTACAGGATCGAGTGACATGTACTCATTTATGAGTTCAAATTCAAGTTCACTGGTAATTTATACGAGACAGATGGTATGTTTTTTCTCTTCATGCATGTATTGTTTGTGGGAAAAATGTGAATCAGAAGAGTGGGTTGACAAATGTTCTTGTAGACCGTTGGTTCCCATTGATTCATATCAAATTCCCAAAGCACTACAATTGAGCTAGATTGAGACATCAGTGGATTTTCACCATGTATCCGACCTAGTGGATTCAGGTGATTTTTTGAGTTAATTTTTTTGCTAGTATTCTTTTTGGTTCATTTTGTTGTACATCATACTTTATTTTTGGTATTAATTAACACTTTATAAAATGCAGGTCATGTGTATGCAGTTGTTGCAGAAGAGAACAATGAAGAAGGAACAAATTACTATTTGTGTCGTTGTGTTGAGCCTAAAAGAAAATTGACAACCACAATCATTGACGGAGAGGGTATTGAGTACCCAATAGGGTCTGTTGTCGTGACAGTAACATGGCTTTGGAGATACCCTATCAAGAATTCTGGTGTTTGGTTGTTCGAGGACTTTGAAACACACATACATATTCTTCATTTCTCTAACCTTGTTGTTGCAACAAATATTCATTTGATGAAGTATCGTGGTAGACCTCATAACAAGATTTTATGGAAAGTTCATGAATCTGACCACGAGGCAATACTTGACACAATATGGGTTACAGCCGATCTTGAAGGCTCACTTGATTGATTCTACGGTTCAGAGTAGATTGATTTTGAGAATTTTGTATAAATCGTCGATGAATTGTTCTATATTCATTTTTTATATATATAAATGTCCATGAGCTGATTTTTACATGTTTAGGGGCATAATTTTGTATATTTAAGTGGAAATGAGCTGATTTGTACATATGTACATGCCAAATTTTGTATATTAAAATGCCGATGAACTAAATCACACATATTGTAATGCCAAATTTTGTAAAAAAGCCCATGAGATGATTTGTAGATTAAAATGGCGATGAGATGAATCGCATATATTGTAATGCCAAATTTTGTATAAAAGCCCATGAGATTATTTGTAAGACAATTTTTTGTATAATCAAATAGCCAAGAGCTGATTTGACCATATTTAGAGGCAAATTTTTGAATAATATGTCACATGACGTTTGTTTGTGCACACAAGGAACAGAATCAATTTTAGCCAATCTTTCAACTTTTCCTTGCAAGCAACTAACGATTTTTTGAGTAGGCAAAAAAATTGCTACTAATTGAAAATGGTTCTGAGTCGTCGAAAACTGAGATAGGCCATTGTAGAGGAGCCTCACGCGACCCCACGGGATAAAACAGATCGACCATATGTGTCGTGGATTGGAAGAAACAGTCTGTCAAATTTTGACAATTTTTTGGACTCAGGGCACTTGAGAGATCGCACCGGTAGGGTATATTCTTGACATTCTGGTGCTTTGGGATGCATGATAGGGGCATGCCTAGCATAAAAATACCCACCCAGATGCGCTCGCGACATCTGTTTGTGCACACAAGGAACAAAATCAATTCTAGCCAATCTTGCAACTTTTCCTTGCAAGCAACTGACAGTTTTTTGAGCAGGCAAAAAAATG